>NC_079452.1:36722361-36724861 GCF_903798145.1 Danio aesculapii | reverse complement strand
TCAAACATGTTAATCTCCATCGAAATTGAAAAAATTGTGACTATTTATAAACCTTTAGTTAACTCAGCATAGTAAGGTTCCATTTGTTAACATTAGTTGAATTAGCTAAATTAATCTTCGGTCATGTTTTTTTTAGTTAATGCCTGTAAAACATTAAAACAAAATCTAAAGTCATAAGTGTTTTATATACATCTCATTGGTATTTTCAATGTATTTAATTAACATATAACTATAATAGCTATTTCTCATGGTTGGTTTTAATGCATAATGACATTCATAACATTTACTAATGACACTGAATTGTAAAGTATTACCTATAGTATTTTATCATTATTTTGCAATTTAATTATTTTAAAACATACAGTTACTCTGAACATGTATAAAAAATAAAAAATATTCAAAGTATTTTTAGTTATTATACCTGTTAAAGGAATATTTTTTGAAGCTTTTTTCAATATCATAATTCCTCATATTGTGATAAAAGCTTTTAACAAGAATATTCGATATCGACCAAAACCTACAGACAAACAAGTTTGTTATGCTTGCAAAACTGTACAATACAAAAAAATAATAATAATTGTAGGTTGTAGGTTGCTAGGCGACCACCAACGATTTTCTCTGAGGAAAACGAGCTGACAAAGCATTGCTGTCACTCTGATACAAGTTTTATTTATGGGAAAATTTTACAAAGCACTGCGGTTAGTCTACCAAACGTGTATATTCCATACAAGATGAAGCTGATTGGTCGGTCCTTGTCACGTGACTCGCGGTGCGCTTGCAGGATTCATTCAACTGGGTACGTCTCTAAGGCATGTGTGCAAGCCGCGCACCTCCATTGGAAACACTGAACTTGCACAAACTCTAGAAAAGACGCGATATGCGAACAGCCCCTAATTTGTGATTTCCAGCAGTTGATCTTCTTGCACAGTCATGGTAGATTCACCTGATTTGACAAATGGGTTGCGGATCCATTCCTTGGCAGTTTGCGGGTCCTTCACTGGGCCTTTTTCTCCTTAGCAAAGAAACTTTCCAAAGACATCTGTTTCTCACTCATTTTGCTGCTTGTGGGTTAAATTTTGGCACTCAATTGACTCGTGAGATGTAAGCGGCAGAATACAGTCATTTTTCAAAATAAAAGACTTTTCAAACTAAAAGATCATTCAGACTCAGATAATAAATAAAACAGAAATAAATGAATGATTTCTTGTGCGGCCCAGGATAAACAGACCGATACAGTGGTTGAGGACCACTGATATAGAAAATACTTTTATCCAAGTTTAGTTACAAAAGACGAAGAAAACTGATCAAATGAACAATCTTAATTGTTATTATTTCAATATATGAATATTAAAAAGTTATTTTCTATACAGAATTGATTAAAACATTCATAAATTAAAATATATAAAAATTTAAACCACCAAAAAAATATTTGTGGTTAATTTTACACATTTTTATTTGTTTATTTGTTTTTCATTTACATTCAATCATCCTTTTCTCTGATTTATTTTAAACATCATTGTAAATGGTTATGTAAATGGGCCTGGAAACAAAGCCAAAGCATCCAAAATGTAAAGCAAGCTAAAAAGGTTGATGTGATGCAGCTATGTCCAATTTATGAATAAGGCTTTTCTTTTCTTTTTTCTTCTTTTTTTTTTTTTTTTGTAAATCAGATTAACTTCTTCATTGAAAAAAACGAATCATTCATTCACAAGAGTGATTCAGCTGTCAACTTCTTCAACCGACTGAAACAAATCAGTTCAGCTGCTAATAGCTTCCTTGAAAAGCAGGTTATCAGCAAATAAAACTAAAACGGTGCTTTGTTCATCACACAAATCTATTTTATGACTTAGAAAAACAGTACGCACATCATTTCAACTATGTTTACGATGCCACGTAATGATGCATACCGAACAACAAGTGTGTGAATAACAGCACTTTTTTTCAGTCAATTACTCTTCTGAAACGTCTCCATGCTGTCAAAAGTCACCATTATAGCCGAGGTTTGAATGCATCCTGATAGTTTCACTTATAACACTCTCATATGATGACTCATCTATCGCCAATGCAGCTATCGACTTTCAGACATCACATAAGAATTGAATGTTTCACGTTTTTTTTATTATTTTGTTTTTGTTTTTTTCACTCTTCAGCCCTTCCTCTACAATCGTGACTGCACTAACAAAGGGACTTGTCGAGGGAAGTTGCCGTTGATTTGCAGGCATGTTGGTTGCCTGGAAACGGGTTTAAAGTTGTGCGTGGCTGACGCCTGGTCCTCTGCACTGCGGTCTCTGAGCGGGGCAAATGCACGTGCCACAGGCCACATCACATCAGCCTGGCTATTTAACACCTCTCAAACTAGGAAGAGGGGAAAGAAAATAAGCTGCTCATCACTGAATGGAGGGAGTTTAAGGCAGGGGTTCACAAATTCCATCATTCCAGTACACACCTAGATATAGTATAATCAATCTCGAGACCCATAGAAATATGAAGGGAAATGGAT
>NC_079452.1:36452004-36722261 GCF_903798145.1 Danio aesculapii | reverse complement strand
GAGAGAGAAAGAGCAAAAAGGAGTGTTTTCATTTTCTCAATCGCAGTGAAATAGGGGCTTCTGCTGTAAGTGTCAGTGAAAGACTGTCTACCAAACACATATGCAGTAAAATTGTGCAGAGTTTCTGAGTTTTTAAGTAGTTGGAGTCTTGTAAATACTCTCCTCCCTCGCCATAGTAAGCTACCGTGACATAGCGCATATGAGATAAATGACATCAGTACATATAATCCGGTTATGATTATTATTGAACTGATACCGAATTGTCCACGTCTGCATCACGGTGCAATGATGAAACAATTAATTTTGATATCCCTAACATACAGTAATATCTATCTGCCAGGGGGAAGTTGTTCAAAACTAGTTTGGGTTTTTACTAGGGTAAGTTTGTGTTTCTGAGTTTTCACGCTCAAAAGGGCGGGTTGGTTTTGCTCAGCTGTGAGTAAAATGTCACATATTTGATGCAGTAAAGCCTCTCCCAGCCCCTGATTGTCTTTGTTGCTATAAATCAATACTATAAAGTATGTTTAAATCAAAAACGTATTATGCTGCTAATAATTTATTTATATTATATTATATGAATTATAATCATATTTGAATATTAGATATATTATAAAAATGAATATGTATGCATATTGAAGAAGTTGAAATTATTAGTATTCCTGTACATTTTCTTATTTTTTTTCAAGTATTTCCCAAATTATGTTTAACAGCAATATTTTTTCACAGTATTTCCTATAAAATTGTATCTTCTGGAGAAAGTCTTATTTTTTATTTCACCTAGAATAAATATTCTTACGACCTATTTATGGTCAATTTTATTAGCCCCCTTAATAAATATGTTTTTTTTTTTTTGTCCACAGAACAAACCATCATTATACAATGATTTCCCTAATTATTATTATTAATAATAAATCAGGAGGGCTAATAATTCTGACTTAAACATATGCAAATATTGTTTAAGTGTCAATGAACCTTGGCTTTAAATAAAATTGTCAATTAACAATGGCTTTAATTTAAAAAAAAAATTAACTCCACACATTTATTTGCTTTATTATAAAGATATTAAAATGACTGTAGCCGTTGGGGAACCTTATTAGTCAGTTGATTGATTTGCATTTATAAAATTGTATTTGCTTTAGGTTGTCTTATCAAACTTTCTCTGCATCAGCAGCGTTTTCTTATCTGCCTTGTAAATACATTTAAATGCATTATATTTCTGATAACAATATGTCTTAATCTTCAACAGAAACATGAACTGACTCTCTTATCAAATTTCTGATGAGAATTGACTTAAACTGACTCTCGCATGTCTCATGTTAGTGGCTTTCACACTTTTAGCTGCATGCAATCCTGAGTTAATCATTAACTCTGTGTTAAACCTTTAGATTAGACAAAAAGCTTGTGCAAAATGGCGTAATCTGATAATAACCAGGTTGTATTTGTTTGGTTTTGTCTAACCTAACTCTTACTCTGAAACCCAGAGTTTGTTAAAGGGCCATGAAGGGTCTACCTTAGAATTTTTCAAAAAATGCTTCATGACGGGTGTGAAGCGCTGCAAGCAGAGGGAGGAGTGGGCGTGGCCAGCAGAGCAGAGAAAAAAGAGGGGAGCAAACAACTGTCAGTCAGCTCAACATGAGACACAAACCGTGAGGAGAGCCATGATTTTACGGTTTACAAAGTTAAAATGCAAAGAAATAAACAGTAATTTCATGCCCTGCTACATTTGTTATTCGTAATTTCATATACACATAACCACAATTTGTTATATCATCATAAAGATAATTGTGTCTACACTGAAAAAAATTATTTAAAGATGATTCCTTGGATTTACTCAATTTTTTTTATGTTAGGTGGTTGTAAACAATTTATTTGGGCTGAATTTACGCAAACAAATTAAGTTGAAAATTATTAAACTTAATTTGTTTGTTTAAATTCAACACAAATAAATTGTTTGCAACAGTTTTGCATGCAACACTTTTTTCAAAGTATATAAACCCTTTAAATGAGAAGGACTTCTCTCCTCCTCAATCTCCGGGTCTGCATGCATACACATAGGAAAGCAGAGCAGCAGGTCTCTTGACCTATTTATTACAACAATTAACCCTGCCGGTAATCTGGAGGGTTTTAAACAGAGGCTAACACAACAGCATGGATATAGGCAATGTGTCTGCATGGTAACAAACTTAACTGATAAAAGTTAGATATTCTCCAATTCTCGTACAGCTCAGCCAAGAAAAAATGCTTGCTGCAAACCAACAGCTTAGCTGTATCGTCCTGGACAGCATAGCGGGGAAAAACATGCAATAAAACCTGTGGATCATGGACAGGGTCTCACCCAATCATTGGGTCTCACAGCTTGGGAGGTCTGCCTTACCATTGGAAAGCATGTGCTCTCATGATTAATTAAGCAGCAAGGTCTTCTCATAGGGTAAAAAAATGAATAAAAACGAGACTGACATATCATCACTCCACTAAGCAGATTTTGATCCCACCCCAAAATTTTAAAGAGCCCATATTATACATGAAATAGGGTCATATTTAGGTTGTAAGGGTCTCCAACAACAGTCTAATATGCATGCAAGGTCATAAAACACTTTGATGGTCTTATAATCTGCATTTATTTTTACCTAATTATCCCAACGACTCCCATATGAATCGTTCAGCGATTCATTTGTTCCCAACCCCCTCCTCAGCGCGAAGCTAATCTGCGCTGATTGGACCGATGACAGCCTGCTGCGATTGGTCGACAGTGACAGGCTTCAGCAGGAGACAGAGTGAAATGCCCAGCTGGTAATCAACTATATAAAAGTAGTCACAGTGCACACGCGCTTCATAGTGTAAGGCTTTTTTCACACACACACACAACCCTCCTCAGAAGAACTGGGGAGATCGACGCGAGTCTCTCTCTCTCCCTCTCCCTCTCTCTCTCACACACACACACACCCACACAACGCTCCTCAGAAGAACTAGGGAAAGCGACGCGAGTCTCTCTCTCTCTCTCTCCCTCTCTCTCTCTCACACACACACACAACGCTCCTCAGAAGAACTAGGGAAAGCGACGCGAGTCTCTCTCTCTCTCTCTCTCTCTCCCTCTCTCTCTCACACACACACACAACGCTCCTCAGAAGAACTAGGGAAAGCGACGCGAGTCTCTCTCTCTCTCTCTCTCCCTCTCTCTCTCTCACACACACACAACGCTCCTCAGAAAAACTAGGGAAAGCGACGCGAGTCTCTCTCTCTCTCTCTCTCTCTCTCTCACACACACACACACACAACGCTCCTCAGAAAAACTAGGGAAAGCGACGCGAGTCTCTCTCTCTCTCTCTCTCACACACACACAACGCTCCTCAGAAGAACTAGGGAAAGCGACGCGAGTCTCTCTCTCTCTCTCTCTCTCTCTCTCACACACACACACACACACACACACAACGCTCCTCAGAAGAACTAGGGAAAGTGACACGAGTCTCCTGTCTCCTAGCTTACGATCGATCGCCATAGCAACGACAAACGGCAGTGGAACTCGAGCTCACAAAAGCCTTTAACGTTAAATCCGTAAACAAAGCGGCACGCGTCGCGTTTTTAACGTGGCTTACATGTGATAAGAGAATATAAAGAGTAACCGCGTGTACTGTACCAGGTTAACAACTCATCTTTGGGTAGAGACTGTCAATATTATCCATCTGAGCACAGCGTGACTTCATTGGACCGGCGGCGTCTGTGTGTGTGTCTAGTGTTTTTTCTGTGTTAGTGGGCGGGGCCCGCAGGTTTCAAATCTCCCTGGTTTGCGCGCGTAACTACTGGCGAGGCTTGTGTTTCGTGGCTGCGTCATCGCGAAACACCTAATGACTCGTTATCAAGGCGACTCGTTTGAAGCACTATGAGTCGACTCTTTTATAGATGAATCAATAGTTTTAAACACTGTACACTTACAGATTTAAGCCTTAGCTGGATATTTCACTTCACTTAGAGCTGTGTTACACACTACATGGAAGGGCATTTTCAAAAACCCATAATATGGGCTCTTTAAACCCGTAAAATGAAATTAGCTGACAAAAGCTCAAAATTATCCAGTTTTCCCCACAATTAAAGCTGTCAGGTGCTAACATTGACTTAACTGATGCTCAACACACACAAATCTGTTACAATCTCAAAAAAAAAAAAATACTCAAGGGTGTCTTGAACTTTAAACTTATTTTGTAGACTCCTGTGTGTTTGGTTGTTTGTTTTTCAAATAAGTAAAAAAAAATGTAGAAATAAATAAAATAATAATAATAATAATAATAATAATAATAATAATAATAATAATAATAATAATAATAATAATAATATTTTAAGTAAACAAGATAATTTTGAAACAAAAACTCTAGGCTAGTTCTTAAAAGTCAAATGGTCTGTCTGTTTCATGGAGTTATTTCAGTGACTTCAAAATAGTAATTTTTCACTATGCATAAACATTCTCTCAAAAACTCAATAATGTACATATATGTTGCTAACTTGTTATTGTATTATTAGAGCCACTTATTTGTTGATAAGCAACTAAAAAAACTTTGAGGCCCCCAGAGACTCAAATGAAAATGTTCTTCAAATCATAGCTATAGAGGTACATATAGCATGAAAAACGTGACATTTTAATTCATGTTCACGGTCAGACTTTTCATATCTGATCAATTATATCAGCTTTTTTTCTTCATTATTTGTTTTTTCATAATTTCTTCAAGTGCATTCTCTAATTAAACTCTTACATCTTTCTGATATTGTAAGTCAAACCGAAGCTATTTGTTTTAGCAAATTAAATTCATGTTTTAGGGATTTGAGGCTACGAGCACAGCTAATCTTTGCAAGCACCACTAATTGCTCACAAATATCAATAAATGTCTATTATTCTGTGATTAACAGTTGTTAAAGCTGAAGTTGTTAAAGCAAAGCAAGTTGTTTATCTATGCGTAGTCATAATGTACATTTTGATGAGCCTCTAATTATATAACCTTAACAATAACATTTCTGTTTTTGATAATTAAGCATTATGTTGAAGTAATCTGGCAACATATTAAAGGAGCACATAGTCTGAGAAACAAAACTCATCTCCACAGCAAGCCTATTCAAACAATATCTCCATTTGAAAGCACTAATTGTTCCCAAATAGCAAAAATGTGACCATTCTTCTATGATTTCATGATTATTCATTTATCTACTCCCTCTCTGGTCAGCTCCAACTGTTAGAAACATCTGTGTGTGGGAGTCTGCAGCTAAAAATGTTTTTATATCACTGAAGAAACAAAACATGTTTGATATTTTGTTGTGTTTGAGTACCAATACAGAGAAGTGGCTCAGAAAAAAAAACAAGAGTTTGACAAACCAATCAGGAATAAAGGAACACCACAAATCATCCTACCGCAACATACATACAAGGAGAGGAATAGTAATTGTAATTCGGCTGTCTAAACAGTTTGATGTTCCTTTCTTTATTTATGAGACAGACTGTCCCTCAGTGCTCAAAAAGAGAAGTTTGAGAAATGCGCTAGAGTTTAATCAAGTTTAATTTGGCAGCTGTATTCGGTTGTTATGAAGTGTTTCTTTATAACTAATAAATCAAATCAATAAATTAGGTTTTGCTGTAACTCAGGTGCCAAAAGTGGCACAAAGAAATGTTTACACAACCTTTCACAAGAGAAAGCAGCAGCTTGGGTGGTAAATAAATATACTTTATAAAGGAAGGGAAAAAAGCTGTTTAGTTATAGTTAATTATAGTAAATAGTTAATTATTTAGTGTGGCTCGTTGCACTGTACATCTACAAGTTTGTCTTTAAAAAACAAATTTAAAAAATGGGCAATAAAACAATGATCATGGAATCTGCATAAAAAACAGCAACTATACAAGATCTTTGAGGGAGTTTGGGAACCTTTCAAATTGTTCCTACACTGAAAAAGGCCTCATTGTATCAACTTAAATAAATTACTTCAACTTCTTACACCTAAAAGAATAGAAAGTTTTCCAACTTATTTATTACTGAAAACCGTAATAAATTAAGTGGAAACTAATTATTTCATGTAGTAGTAACAAGCTAAAGTAATGTGTTTAAGTTTTTTAATTTTTACGGTGTAAAAAAAAAAGTTTTTTTGTTTTTTGTTTTGTTTTGTTGTTTTTTTGTTTAATCCTGTATCATCGGAGTATAAAGTTAAAATGCACTAAAGATATTAATAAAAACTCCAATATATTTAGTAGGGCTGCACAATCAATCAAAAAAAAAAACAAACAAAAAAACTGTGATCTCGATATGTCCTTTCACACTATCTTAATACAGCATCTCTACGATTCAGCCGCGAAATCACATGTGAGCTGACTGTAAGCTGTTTGTTCACCCCAGAGAGGACATGCATTCCTTAATGTCTACATTAGTGAACAGAACCTGCAAAGGCTCTAAATAACATGTAATGATGCTGTAAATAACGTTTATTTTGTTGCACAGAGCGATCACTTGGAAGTAGCTCTATTAGGTTGGATGGGAAGTGACGGTGTACAGCCATTTTCAGATCTCTCTAGAGATGTTCAATAGGATTTGAGTCAGGGCTCTGGCTGGGCCACTCAAGAGCTTTCACCAAGTTGTTGTGAAGCCACTTCATTGATATGTTGCCGGTGTGCTTTGGGTCATTGACCTGCTGGAAGATGAACCGTCGCCCCAGTCTGAGGTCAAGAGCACTCTGAAGCAGGTTTTCATTCAGGATGTCTCTGTACATTGCTTCATTCATCTTTCCCTCTATCCTGACTAGTCTTCCAGAACTCATTATCTGTTGTACACTGTAAAAAAATGCTGGGTTCCACACAATCGACTTGAGCATGACCCGCGGGTGGTTGGAGGGAAAGATGTTAGGTGGGTTCTACGACTCAATCAACCGTTTTCTCAGAGGATGGCGAGCTGACAAAACATTGCTTATTTACGGGGAAAATAAAAAAGCACTGCAGTGTTTAGGTGTTCTGTTTACCAAAATGTGTATATTTCATACAAACTATGAAGCTGCTCGGTCAGTTCTTGTCACATGACTTACTGTGCGGTCATCTTGTACCTTCACTGGAAATAATGAACTTGTGCACGGAAAAAACACGATATGTGAACGGTCCCTAAAGCTGCCGTCATTTGCAATCTCCATCTTCTCACACAGACATGCTGGATTCACCTGATTTGTTAACAAAAGGATTGCAGATCTAATCCTTGGCAGTTCATGGGTCCTTTTCATTAGGCCTTTTCCCCTTCGCAAAAAAAAAACTTTCAAAAGACATCTGTTTTTTTCTAGCATATGGGTTAAATTTTGGCACTCAAGTGACCGAGATATAAACGAGACAATACAGTTGGGGAGCACTGCTGTACACTACCAGAAAAACACAACATAACAAAAACACCACAACACAACAGCTGTTTTTACACAGCTGTGTGGGGTGAGTTACACAAGTAAGAAAAAGATTAAGAAACCTGCAGACTACAAGGAAGCAAACCAAGGTGAAAATGAAAAATAAAACCAAAGCAAAGCACTGGAATAATGGATTTATTAAGTTGGTTGAGTATGTCTGATTCATTCATCATTCAGAGAAGAGAGAGATGACAAACTTGGGAAAGAGTTAGTGTTGGCCCAAAGCCTGGAGCAGAGTGATACTTCAATGCCACGACCCAGAACACAGATCATAACCTGACTCTGCCCAGTGTCTAACTCATCTCCTCAACACGCACACGCAGAGCGGACTTAACCCATAAGCCTGTAAGTGGCTGCTAGGGCCCCCACGATATGAACCCCCCCTCCAATAAATAGGTCTCCATAAACTGTAAATATAATTTTTCTATCATATTTTGTACAGTTGAAGTCAGAATTATTAGCCCCCTTTATGTTGTTTTTTATATTTCCTAAATGATGTTTAATAGAGCAAGGAAATTTTTTACAGTACGTCTGATAATATTTTCTTCTTCTGGAGAAAGTCTTATTTGTTTTATTTCGGCTAAAATAAAAGCTGTTTTTAATTTTTTAAAAGACATTTTAAGGGAAAATTATTAGCCCCTTTAAGCTATATATTTTTTCGATAGTCTACAGAACAAACAATTGTTATACAATAACATGCCTAATTACCCTAACCTGCCTAGTTAACCTATTTAAGCCTTTAATGTCACTTTAAGCTGTATGGACGTGTCTTGAAAAAATATCTAGTAAAATAAATAACTATTATGTTTAGAAATGTGATTAAGAAATCTTTCCATTAAACAGAAATTGGAAAAAAAAATAAACGGGGGGAAATAATTCATGGGGGCTAATATTTTTTACTTCAACTGTTTGTTGAGGGTCTAACAAATATATTTTTAGGTTATTATTATATCCAGAATTGATTACAGAAAAAAAGAGTGAGAGAAAAATGTAACAAACAAACAAATAAAAGGGTGCATGAGGACTGAAGGACCCATGGCTGGTATTGCTTAGATTGATTTGAGGCCCTCAAAATCACTAAATCTGCCCCTGCACTTACACACTTGTGTCTGCACTTACACACTTGTGTGTGCACTAAAAACACAGCAGATACAATATGTTCAAAAATCAATGAAACATTCAGCAGAACATGACTTCTCTAATCCACCCATTAGCCTCATCTCACACTTATATCGGTTTCCTTTATTCCTTCAGGTTCCGTTATCTTTTAGCAAATATTTACCAGAACCAAATTATCAAAGACTAATGATATTACAGCAACATATCTGGCACTTTTCATAAAAATAGCAAACCTTTTTTAGATGTCATTAGGGGAGATATGGTGGTGCAGTGGGTAGCACGATCGCCTCACAGCAAGAAGGTCACTGGTTCGAGTCCCGACTGGGTCAGTTGGCATTTCAGTGTGGAGTCTGCATGTTAACCTCGTGTTGGCATGGGTTTCCTCTGGGTGCTCCGGTTTCTCCCACCGTCCAAAATGGAGCTAATAATATGCCAAAACAATCTGAAATAATTTCATGAGTTTAATTTTACATTATGCTATATGTAGATTTAAAAAAAAAAAAAAACATTTATTTTTACCTATTTTCAGATCCCCCAAATCCCCCACCCTCATAATTTGCACCCTGTAATTCGTCCATACCTATGAATTAAGCAGAGGTGAGTGATTCTTTGATTCTTTGTTTGGTGATCGTCTACTCTTCCCTGTTGATCTCCTCTGACCTACTTTCTGCGTGATCTGAATTTCACAATCTGAATTTCTGGTCGTTTGGATTTTTACAAAGAACCAATTTTTGAAAATTCAGATTTATTAAATGACAAGTGTCAATAATTAAAATTAACACAATTCCAATTCAGATTGTTTTGCCATATTATTAGCTCTATAATCCAAAAACATGCGCTATAGGCGAATTGAATAAACTAAAATGGCTGTACTGTGTGTGTGTGTGAATGAGTGTGTTCGGATGGTTCCCAAAACTGGGTTGCAGCATGGAAGGGCATCCGGTGTGTAAAACATATGCTGGATAGGTTGGCGGTTCATTCTGCTGTGGCAACCCCTTATGTATAAAGGGACTAAGCAGAAAGAAAATGAATGAATGTCATTTATATATGATTAAAGTAAATGTCTACTTATAAATTATAAAAAATACCAAAAAATTTTAATTATTTAATATATATTTAGAATTTTTTTTTTATTTATTGTTTTGCAAAAACAAAAAAATGCAAAAAATACAATAATCAGTGATTTACAGAATTAACCAAAAATATTTGACAATTACATTATTATGCATAAATAAAGAAATTCGCAAAAAACAAATAAATAAATTACATTATTTTTAATATTGACCCGTATACAGAGACCAAATATAGATTTCTTAACGTTTTAAATTTGGTAATTCTCAAAAATATATATTTAAAATAAGTAATCATTCTGTCCATTCCATATCCGTTTTCAAACAAAAAAAAAAAAAAAAGGAAAACTAAGAAAACGTACGTTTTTTGGTTTTTCTTTTGCTCACAAAAAAAAAAACAGGAAAAAAACTAATATACTAAATATATATATATATATATATATATATATATATATATATATATATATATATATATATATATATATATATATATATATATGTATATATATATATATATATATATATATTTTTTTTTTTTTTCAGTTTGGGGTAGAAAAAAATTCATTATACACATGTAGGTGGTGCTGAAACACCCTTTTTCCTCTGAAATCTGAGCTCGTGACGTCGCCCTCAAAATAATAGTCTACTATAGGCATATTATTATAATTTTTTTTTATTATTATTATTCATTCATTCATTTTCTTTCCAGCTTAGTCCCTTAATATTATTATTATTATTATTATTATTATTATTATTATTATTGTTATTATGACCTTGCTCGGAAGCAATCATGCATGCCAGGTTCTAATCAGAAATGTGTATCTTTGCTCAGCATCAGGTGCACAGCAGCAAGACGTTTGGCAGCGAACTATGACCTTAATGACAAATGTCTAATAAAGGTGCTTATTTACATTTTTATTTAAAGTATTCATGTGCAATGAATGTAAGCCTGATAACTGAATGATAGCATATGTAAACTTAATTGTTATATGTAAATAAATAAATTTAATAATTAAAAGCCTGGGTACTGATCCATAGAGAACTTTTATTTTGAGGGCGACCTCACAAGCTCAGATTTAGTTAGCCAATCAGAGGGAAAAAGGGCGTTTCAGCACCGCCTACATGAGTATGATGAATTTAAGTTGTTTGTCCGTTTTACTACCTTAAACTGAAAAAAAGAAAAAATCTAATTTTTTCTCTTTTGTGAGCAAAAGAAAAATCAAATAATAGTTTTCTTTTGTTTGAAAACGGATATGGAATGAACAGAAGATACCCTGGTTGTAAGTGATCTGTGAATGGGTCAAAATCAATCATTTAGCCACACTTTTGACCATACATTCACCAATTTATTAAAAGTCCCAATTTACACAAGCTCATGCATCACTTCTAGTCTATAACATGGCTAACAGCACTCTGAAGTCAAGCTTGAGCCCTTTCTGCACTCTGTAAAGAACTTTACAATCTTTTGTTTTGTTTGATTTAAATATTTCATGTTTTCAAATTTCATATTTAAATTTTAAACATTCACTTCTCTCTCTCTCAGTTAAATGGCATCCCCAATTTCACCTTGTAAGTACATAGAGGACGTTTTAGCAGCCTGTGGTTTTCACGGAGGCCTGACTGCATTAGCATAAATGTTCAACTGTGCTGAAGTCAGAGAGCCTGTCAGAAAAGGGCTTCAGATCGCTGGAAACCTGGTTAGTGAAACAAAAAAATAAAAGTTCATAGAATCGCCTTTGGCATTGAACGATCAATATACTGTAGCTAAGTCAGGTCATGTTTATTTCAATACAGAGCTTTTCACTATAGGCAAAGCTGGCCCAAAGCATTAGCGAACTAAGCGGCTGCTTTGGGCTCTGTGGCCACCAGGGGGCCCCCAAGAGTACATAAAACAACTTTGACTTTTCGTGTTTTAAATTTTATATACATATGTCAATGGAATAGGGGTTTAACAATAGACTTCTCACGGTTCAGTTTCGATTTTAGGCTCACCATTTCTTTACGGTACAGAATAGGGTTATCAGAAGTATCGAGTTGGGTACCAATCGCTCCATTTCCTTCTAACATTTGAGCACTGTTGAGATCATTCTTAAACAGATGCCATGATTGGCAATTGTGTTAATATGCTCAACAGATTTGACTGTGATTGGTTGTGGAGGTCATCAGTAAACCACTCTTCACCAAGTGCAAACAAAGATACAGAAACACTGCATAATTTCACTGGTGCGCTTTTTTTTCAGACCATTATGAAACATCTAAAAAACGCAAAAGCAATGCTTTGGACTGCTTTGAAAAAAAGTGCAGGATAAAGCATGAAGGTATCTGGACACAACGACTGAGTGCCTGTAAACTGAAATGAGCAACAAAACCCAGGCTCCAAGTTATTCTGATCTCCACTGCTATGGAACTGACAGTGATGAGCGGCGCTACATGACATGGCATCTAAGAACAATAGAAAAGTAGGGCATTTGAAAGGAAAAACACATTCTGTGTGAAAGCCCCTAATGCAATACCCCACGACAGCTTCCTTCTGCTATAACAGTAAACAAAGCATAATCTAAACCTGTTCTCTCTTCCTTTCTTTTGGAATTCCCCTCTTTTCGCTTTGTGTTTTCATCTGCTCTAAACTGGACTATAACATCTTACAAGCTGAATCATCTAAGAGGATACATCAACGCACATTACAACTCTGCTGCACCAAAAATAAGCACACACCAGATCGCAACAAAAAAGTAAAGGAAACCCCACTCCAAACTCTAAGAGACCCCATCTGATTCACTTTCCAGTCCGAATACAACAACATCTTTACCACCTAAACCACCATGCTGCACAAAGTAAGTGACTGCACAAAGTAAGTACGCTCAATTGAATAGAAACTTACTGGACTCAATACAAGGATCACACTCATTGAAGTCATATACAAACAATTTAGGAACTATGAGACAGCTTAGAATTGAGACAAGAACAGATAGACCAGTGGTGCTCAATCTTCCAAAGGTTCAGGTATGTCTAATTGCAGTTGGAACTAAACTGCGGAACACTGGCCCTCCACGACAGCAGTATGAGGGACAATCTAGTATTTACAAGAATTCCAGAAAAAACTCCAGACGACCATGAAAAATCTGTCAAGTACTTCATGACAAAACAACTCAAATTACCACCCAAAACCATACAAAGCTCACCACATCCCATCCCAAAACAACAATAACCAACCACGAATGATCTTTCCCAAATTAGAACACTATAAACACAAGCAACTGGTTCAGAAGCAAGTCAGAAATCAGCGCATATCTGTTCATTAGTTCAATACTACAGCAGTGAAGTTCTCGAGATCTATCTGAGCTCAAACTCCCCTCTCACCTTGCAAACGGGAGGGAGCCCCAGGCTCGAGGATCTTATAAGCTAAGGGCTCTTTCCTGGGACAGCATGCCAAACAAGCTTTATAATCAATCATCAGCTAAGTATGAACTCTTGAAATGAAACTCGAATTGCATCTTTTTGAAATGCAAGTGCAGAATGTGGAAACAAGTGCGAAGGGGAAAAGACCGTAAGCACACAAAACACTCAAATATAAGTGGAAAAAATGTTTTTATTTGCTATTTGGAAAACGTAAAATTCTGGTTTGAGGTTTGTGCAATGTAATTCTAAACATGTTTTCATTT
The DNA here is from genome assembly GCF_903798145.1 of Danio aesculapii. NCBI lineage: Eukaryota > Metazoa > Chordata > Actinopteri > Cypriniformes > Danionidae > Danio > Danio aesculapii. Next base: position 36,709,006 of record NC_079452.1, on the reverse strand, counting down.
TTGATTTATGTTCATTATCTTTCAGTACATGACCTCATCGTTTTTTATTCTGTGTTTTGTTTTTGCAGGTTATTCTTTTACACGCGATGTCAATTTTTTGACTTGCGCTTATTATTTTTCGATCTGCGACCAAGATACATTTGGTGGTACTTTGATCCCATACACTACCTGACAAAAGTCTTGTCGCCTATACAAGTTTTGGGAACATAAAATAACAACTTGACTTCTAGTTGATCATTTGGTGTCAGAAGTGGCTTATATGAAAGAGATTACACTTATTTTACCAACATAAATATGATCATGCCTTGATTTTTAATTAATTAGGACAGTAAGGTCCTAATTAGACAAAAGTCAAGTCATTTAACAGAAATCATGTACATTATAGAATATAAAGTCATGGTGCAGTGGAAAAAGGAATGAATATTGTGTCTGACACCCATGAGCTTGGAAGACTGCATCCATAAATCTCTGCAATGACTCAAATAACTGATTAATAAAGTCATCTGGAATAACAAAGAAAGCAGGACTCCCAGAGTTCATCAAGATTCTTTAGAATCAACTTCAATGCCTCCTCCTTCATCTTACCCCAGATATGCTCAATAATGTTCATGTCTGGTAACTGGGCTGGCTAATTCTGGAGCACCTTGACCTTGTTTGCTTTCAGGAACTTTAATGTGGAGGCTGAAGTATGAGAAGGAGCGCTATCCTGCTGACAAATTTGCTCTCTCCTGTGGATTGTAATGTATTGGGCAGAACAAATGTCTTAATCCCTCAGGCTGTTGATGTTGCCATTCACTCTGCAGATCTCTCGCACGCCCCCATACTGAATGTAACCCCAAACCAAGATTTTTTTCTTCACCAAACTTGACTGATTTCAGTGAGAATCTTGGGTCCATGCGGGTTCCAATAGGTCTAGTATTTGTGATGATTAGGATGCAGTTCAACGGATGATTAATTGGAAAAATCTACCTTCTGCTACTTTTCTAAACGATCAAATAGAAATCAAATTATTATTTGTTGCTCTTACAATTGGGATCGATGACAAGACTTTTGTCAGGTATTGTAAATTAGGCAATTGTTTTAACTTGTTTAGAAAAAGCTCCTTGACTTAAGAATAAAAACAAGACAAAAACTCAAAGTAAGAAAAGCATGTTTTGCAGCACAGAGACCTCCAAGACAAAAAAAAAATGACTGATTTGAGAGAGAAAGCAAGGCATATTCAACACAGACGATGACAGGGGAGGTGATTTCAGGTCACATGCCCTCAAAGACACCATGTCTATGAGACTAACTTTGGCTGCTGGCAAGGATATGGCACATTTAAAAGTCCACGTTCACCCTGGAGGCGAGAAGAAAGAGCCATTGGGTCAGCAGGACAGAGCTGAGGGCGACGACAAGATGAGATCTGTCTGTCAAAGCAGGTCTGAGGGACACAAATCCACAGCAGAGACATGTCACACTGCATAACATATGATCCATCTGTATCTCATGCTGAAAACATGGCATCTGATATCATTACTAACATTATTGCAGCTGTGAGTGTGTGAAAGTCTTGCTTAAAGGATGTTGCAGCTCATAGCAATTATAGTTAAATGTGTCCTAAAGTGATGTACATGAATAGCAGTGGGTTTTTTTTAATACTGTAGATTGCCAAGGTTAAATTCAATCTTACCTTGCTTTAGAAGTATTTGAAATGTAAAAAAATTCATACAAATAAATTAAATAAATAAATAAATCAATTTCCATTTTTTTTTTCTTGAAAGTTTCAGTATTTTTTGTCATTGTTTTGGCTTTGGAATTATGTGTCTCAGTACATTATCAAAGTATATAGGACCTACTGGCTGCATGAAAAACATACAATAAAATATGAACTAAAATAAAAATGAAGTACTTTATTATTGAATTAGGATTAGGAGTATTAAAAGAATTTATAATTTTCTATTTAAATGTTCAAAGAACCCTTGAATACTTTAAGATTTTAACAGATTTGTGTGTGTTGAGCACCAGTTAAGACAATGTTAGCACCTGACAGCTTTAATTGTGGGGGAAAACTGGATAATTTTGAGCTTTTGTCAGCTAATTTCATCTACTGGGTTTAAAATCAATTTTGGGGAGGGATCAAAATCGGTGATGTAACGCCGATCTGCCTGTCCAGTGATGACGTGTCAGTTTGTAATTCTTATTCATTACTGAGCTTTCTTATCCTACAAGATAAGGTCCTATTTGACCTCTTTGTTTCTTATTCTGTGTTTAGTTTTTGCTTTTGTAGGTTTTTCTTTTACACGCGATGTCAATGTTTTGATTCGCCCTTATTATTTTTCGATCTGCAACTGAGATACATTCGGCGGGACTTTGATCCCATACACTACCTGACAAAAGTCCTGTCGCCTATGCAAGGTTTAGGAACAACAAATAATAACTTTATCAAAAACAACTTCATCAAATAATAAGAGTTCATCAAGATCCTTTAGATTCATCTTCAATGCCTCCTCCATCTTATCCCAGACATGCCCAATAATGTTCATGTCTGGTGACTGGGCTGGTCAATCCTGGAGCACCTTGACCTTCTTTGCTTTCGGGAACTTTAATGTGGAAGCTGAATTATGAAAAGGAGCGATATCCTGCTGAAACACTTTAGTATTGTTCTGTAACTGTGTAATAATTCTATTGATTGTATATATTTTTTACAATTATTTTATTGTTGTGTATGTGACTTTGTAACTACATTTGTGTGTATTCACTATTCACTTGTAACTGTAATTTAGCATTTAATATCAACCCCAATGACAAAACTAAACAAAAAACAAAATAAAATAAAGGAAATTAACAAAAAAATGTTACTGACTTTTGCTTTTGTGTACTTAAAATTACTTATACGTATGTATACACGTATAAATATTTCATGTCTAAACTTCATATTTTAGATTTAATATATTTTCTTTCTCAGATAAAAAGGTTCCACGTTTCACCATGCAAGCACACTAATCAGAGTAGTTTGGGATGTAATATTAACCCCCATAATAAAATGAAATTAAATGAAATAAAAAAAATAAAAAAAATTATATACATTAAATTGAATTGAATTGAATTAAATTAGGAAATTAACAAAAACTCTTCTAGATTTTCTTTTTTTCTTTTTGAATCATCAAAATGCCATTTCGGATCATTCCACGCCAACCAAAACCTGAAATCAAAATCCTGCTACCAAGCGACATATAACGCATATAAATTTGAATGGCATCCCACAGAATCATCAAACCCTATATAATCCCCTCCACATGGTGAGAACCAGTAATCGTTACCCAACACTCACACAATCCACACACAATTTACACAATTCTCTTCAAACATCAAAGCACAAGCGAGCTTCTCTCATCCTGTCCATCAGCAGCGTAAACGGCCCCAAGACTCCTTCAAAAGTGCAAATAAACTTTTTTTTTTCTTTGGCTTTCAAATACCTTAATTCTCTGTCTGGCTCAGGGCTGTTTCCAGAAAACACTCTTCAATGTGTAACCGCTTTCAATTAGCTGCAATATTCTCTCATTGCATTCTGACTCAGCTGCCCGATTATAGTCTATAGACATGCAGAGAAAAACCAATAAAACGACAGATTGATGTTTTCTCAATATATAAACAGTGATGCAATAACCTTGATTCTTCATGGCCGAAATTTACTACATTTCAAAATCCCTTGTAGTCACATTTGGGCAGGCACTCTTCAGTTTCTGGGGGCCCAAAATAAATTCAAGTGGGCCGAATAGAAAGAACATTATTTAAACAAATTAAAAATAAAAACAAATATATATATTTACTAAATAAATAAAAACAATTAAATAAATAATGATGTTGATTATAGAGTACATACAGTTGAAGCCATAAATATTAGCCCTCCTGTTATTTTTATTTATTTTAAATATTTTACTAAACGATGATTAACAGAGCAAGAATCCTTTCACAGTATTTGCTATAATATTTTTCTTCTGGAGAAAGTCTTTTTTTTCCAGCTTGAATAAAAAGCTGTTTTTAATTTTGTTAAAAACATTAAGGTCAATATTATTAGCCTCCTTAAGTTAAATTATTTTTATTGTATAACCACTGTTTCACAATGACTTGCCTAATTAACCTAACCTAGATGTCACTTTAATAAATACTATCTTGAAAAATATCTAGTAAAATATTATGCGCTGTCATCATGGCAAAGGTAAAAGTAATCAGTTTTAATTATTAGAAAACTATTTTGTTTACAGAATGTGTTGAAAAAAAAATCTACTTCCCATTAAACAGAAATTGGAGGAAAATATACAGGGGGCTAATAATCTTATAATAACTTCAACTGTATTTTTGACAATAACCACATTTTATTTATTTAAATAGATAAAAGCACTGAAATAAGCTAGGCTTTTTCCTACCATTAGATAGTCTGACGTGCAGGGTGGATTAATATTTGGTATCCCAACTGAAAAGTATAATAATAATCCCGGGACGTCGAGCTAGCAGTTTTGCAAGCTATGCTATTGCTGATTTTCCAATGTCTAATGTTAAACATCGCGATGGACGATGGTATCGTTGTAGGAGGCAGTAAATTAATTATTTATAAATAATGAATTAATACATAACTTATTAATTATTTGTAGCTTACTGTTTCAACAACAGGACCCGCATGGTCTTTGTTTTACCCATAATCAAATCATAAATTAATAAAATAAGGTACACACAAATTAACACCTGTCAATCACTTTTTCCTCGGGACTCTGGCATGAATAGTCAGAGTGATATGTGTCGTTATAATGGCGCCGACAAACTTGATTGGTAATAAAATGTGCACAACCAACAGCAACAGTATCTGAGGTATTCGCTAAAATTACTAAGTACAAGCGTGAAAGCAAAAGATTGAAGCAATGTACTGATGCTTTGAGCCTGTGACTGACTGCTGGAGCTCAGATGCACCCATTTGCTGCAGCGAGACAGAGTGTGTGTAGGTGTGGTCACTTGGTGTGCGTTTTCAGCGGTATAGTGTGGAAGGAGGGCTTTTCAGAAATGCTAGGTGAAACACCAGCGTGGACGTGGATTTTCATTCTAAAATGTGATTTTAAAACTAAGACTTATTAGTGTAAACGGGACCTTAGTGTGTATTTTTCGCGAGTGGGTTGCCGCTGTGATGGGGCAGTTCAGAGGATCGCAATGCCTGCTCAGCATCGTGATGTCTATCAGCGATGGACGATGGCATCTATTAGGGGTGTCAAAATGAATTGTTTCTTTGGTGCACTCCGATGCAGATAATTCGGTATCGCTTCAGTAATAATCATAACCGGTTATTATGTACTGATGTCATTTATGCGTGGTAGCTTACTATGGTAAGAGAGGCGAGCCCGAGTAATTAAAACACATCAACTACTTAAACGCTCAACTCTGCACAATTTACTGCTTGTGAGTTTGCTGGACAGTCTTTCACTGACACTGAACAGCAGAAGTCCCTATTTCACTGCTTTAGAGAAAATGAAAGTAAACTCCATTTCTTTCTCTCTCTCTCTCTCATTGTTGGCGTGACATTTGCTCTCCTCTCGGCTGTTATAGCATTACCTTTGGATACAGACACAAGCGCGTGTCTGCAGAGTAAGTTTTCTCCATTGTGTCGATCATGGATCAGCTGTGATCTCTGATCGCCGTTTATCAGTGTATCGCTGAAATGATAAATCGCAACCGAACCGAACTGTGAGAACAAAGTAGTTTCACACCTCTATTGTCTATCGACCCAACCCTAGTACTAAGTGAACAAGTGTACTTACTTTATCACAATGCTGAACTTTCTGCAGCAATTTTGAATTAGAGGAAACCACTGCACTCTATTGCAATCTAAACAAACTGACAAGCTTGTAGACGTGCTGATATTCAATAATTTAATATATTGTCAAAATGAAAATGCACAATATAGATATCATGGGCACCTCCAAATACTTTGAATTTATATATATTTATATGAATTTTCAACATCAAAGGACGACAGAGCAGAGCAGAGCTCAAGGTCCTATAATGCAATTCACAACCGTAAATACACAAAATACACTTGTGAATCATAAAATACTAGAACGGTTAATTAACAGATATTTTCTACAGTGTGCCTGTAAACCAACACTTCCAATGGTTGCTCCGCCTCCAAGCTCCTCTGATTGGTCTATTGCTGTGGAATTGCGGAAATATGAGATAAACAAAGGTTAATATTAGTTTAATTTGTTGAAGTAAACGCATGCACAGAATCAGTTCTCTATCCTCTCTTAATGCATCTTTACACACTTTGCACTATAAAATGATTCTGGTGCAGTTTGAATTGAAGTCTGGATCAGAGATTAGCTAAATGAAGGAGGAAAAAAACAGATACAGTTCTGATTTCTGTGCTGCTGATCAGTGCATCTCTACATGTGAAGATGATCTAAAGAAAACAGCTTAGCAGTGGTGACCTGAGTTCACACCAGTTAGTGGATGTGTGTCTGCGTTTTCCATGAGATTTCTGACTACAGGCCAGTTTACAAGGTCATAACCCGTCAGTGTGAATCAAATCACTCCACGCAGCTATACACACTCGCACACAAATACAAAGTCTTTTTTAGAGCAAGTCACTCACATAATAATCTTAGTAATGCCTCTGGGTGGCTATTTTCAGTATGATGTGTACAAATTCAGAAACGTGATCAAGGAAATAAAGTAAAGTAAAATAAAATATAAAATATAAAATAAAATAAAATGGAGCGGTGGGTAGCACTTCCGGGTGCTCCAGTTTCCCCCACAGTCCAAAGACATGTGCTATAGGTGAACTGGATAAGCTAAATTGTCCGTACGGTATGTGTGTGAAAGAGTGTGTATGTGGTTTCCGGCTGGAAGGGCATCCTCTGCGTAAAGCATATGCTGGATAAGTTGGCAGTTCATTTTGCTGTGGCAACCCCAGATTAATAAAGGGACTAATCCGAAAAGAAAATCAATAAAATAAAATGAAATAAAAAATTAAATTAAATTAAATTAAATTAAATTAAATTAAATTAAATTAAATTAAATTAAATTAAATTAAATTAAGCTGTAAAATTTGTCATTGAAAACTACCGTTTAGGAATTGTGCAAGTTATGTTTAACTTAAAGCTTCACCAATGGACCCGTACAGGATTTCAGAAGACTAATAGACTACATATTAATAAAAACAACTAATTCCCTAACACATCTGTTTAATTTTTCAGTCTGTGTGTAAATAAACACCAGAATAAATCATGCAAATTCACTTATGTATGTTGAACTTTGTTTAATGTTGATTTTAGTACAGTTTATTAAGCACATTTTTGACAATTATCATAAATAAGATTTTTTCCAGTAAATATAATTTTATGTAACAAAATATAAGTTTTATCCCTTAACCAATTATTTTTTTTTCTGTTTTCACTGTAGACAAAGATTTAGTCATTGTTTTCAGTGTATTTGCCTTTTTAAAATCTAAATGCTTTACTTAAACCCATTTAAAGCAATATCTCAGTCAATAATTATTTTAATGCTTTTTTATTTACTCACCATTTATGCACCCTAGAGCTGTTCCAAAACTTTAGAAGTTTCTTTCTTCTGTTGAACACAAAAGAAAATATTTGGAAGAAAGTCGAAAACCAGGAACCATTGGCTTTCATAGTCGGAAAAACAAATACAATGGAAATCAGTAGTTCATTTTCCAGTTTTTCTTCAAAATATCTCGTTCTAAACAAGCAAGGGTGAGTAAACAATGTCAAAATTTACAGTTTTGCGTGGACTTTCCCTTTAAAAACATTTTGATTTAAGCATCAGATATTAGTCCAACTAAATGAAACTAGACATATTTCCTCTGTCAACAAGCAGAAATAAAAATCATTTCTATAATAGAGTCTAAAAGGTTTTTCCATGTAAGGTGACTGGCTCTTTTAAAGCACCATATCCTTTCTTCCAGTCGCCTCAATATACATTTAAGCCTTCCATTAATAATTCAACAAACAACATATCCTTTTTTCACACTGATACAGACTGTAAAGTAAACCTCAGTCCTCAGTAAATAGCCTTATTGATCAAAAAGCCACACTCTTCCTGTGATATAGATGACATTTAGATTAAGTGTGATCCGACTTCAACACCGAATCAGCCCAGCATTACAGGTTTTACTGGCCTCCCAATGGAGAAATCCAGTGCACTGCACACAGAGTCAGTAATCCAGCAACAAAAGCAGCTAAGCTGAGAACAATAATAACCTTAATTCAGTGTGTAGAGATTATTCAGTACTGCATCAGAGGTGGTCTGCAGAGGAGATGCAAGAGAGAGACTTTATGAGTAAATCACTTAAAGGACCTGCAGAGGCAAGAGAAAATACAAGCTCCCACATAGACAGAAACACGCTTGAGATGTTAAAAGATCCAGAAAATGAACCAACGTTCTTTGACTTCAGTGATTCAAAGGTTAACATTTGAAGCTCCACAAACACTTTTGTACACCAAAAAATTTTATTTAGTCTAGTTTATTTGTGGGATGTTTTTCCCTCTCATGGAAATTTCTGACACAAGTAAATTAAAATGAACTTGTACCAAATATTTAAGGCAAGATTTAGATGATTTAGGTAAAACCTGCAAATTTGTGTTTGCATATATTCATGCATTTACATTGACTTTGAATGTAACTTTGCTCACCCAAATAGTTAATTCTGCATTTGGTGTGAACCCAGCATAATGACAATGCATTGTACTGCTCATAGTAAAGTGCACACTGACACAGACGACATAGGCCAACAACGTCATATTCCTCAATGTCATAGTGCACAAAATTGTTCTTGGAGCTTCGTATGATTACAGTTGAACCACCAAAGTCACATGGAATGTTTTGACAAGGTTTTTCCCAGCAGGCACACAAAATCATAAGATGTTAATATCAGGTTAAGTTTAGGTCATGACATCAAGTGACCAAAACTCAATCTCTAGCCAGCGTCTAAGGACAACATTATTTGACGTCAAATAATGTTGATATTTGGTTGATTTTAGGTTGTGTTAGAAAGTGACCAAAATCCAACGTCGAGCCAATATCTTAAACCTACATCATATTGACCTCAAATACTGACTTATACTGATTTATTCGTCAGGTATGGCAACCACAATCCAATGTCTGATCTATGTCATAGTGGTAGCGTCCACACAACGTCAAGCTGTAACATCATTAGATGTTGATATTTGGCTGATTTTTAGCCTAGCTTTGGGTTCTGACATTAACCCAATTTTCATTTCCAAACAAAATGCAACATCCCCACGACATTTGGGTACAGCATCAATCTGACAACCTGTGCCTGCTGGGTTGGTTCCTCTTTGGACTCTGAACGTCTCTTGACTGTTGGAACTGATGTGGAAGACATAGGCCAACAATGTCAAATTTACTGTATTTTTTTGGTGCACAAAAGTGTTCTTGGAGCTTCCTATGTTTAAAGTTTAACCACTGTAGTCAATATTTTTGGTTCCTTTTGTGAACATCTCGGAACTGTATCAGTCTACTCAAGGGAATTGTAATCACAAGAGGGTGAGTAATTAAAAACAGAATTGACTTTTTTGGATGATCGAAAGCTTCAATAAAAACAGTTAACGATCACACTTTCAAATTGGTGTGCACAAAAATGGTGGAATATTCCATCTGTAATAATTGAGTAATGGAAAACACAAATCATAAAGTGGCACTGTGGATCGTACAGATTAGCACGTTTTAAAGGTTCTCCACAACAACAACAAAAATTATGCAATTATGCAACAATTATGCATATGCTTGTTGTGAATAATGAAAGAAAAAAATTATTTTAAAACAAAAGTGTAATTTTAATTAAATCTGTTTTAATTCATATTTATTTATGACCTATAATATTGAAATATAAAATTACATATTTGTAAAAAAAATAAATAAATAAACATCTATCCCCACATTAGGCCACGAAATTGGAAAAATTTAACATTGCAATATTTCATTTTCTTTGATAAATATTGCGATATGAATACACTTTCACCTGATGACTCTTTTTGAAAGAATTGATCATTTTAGATTGATTGGGATGATTCAGTAGTGGGAGTGCATCTGCATAAAATCTTAAAAACGATCTATAAACATAGCTAAATACAGTAAAGAATAGGACACAATTGTCTCCGCATTGATCCTGTGGGCTAGCCTGAACACCCACCGGTGACCTACTCATGGACCTACGATAGATGTCCAACGTTCTCCAGCTTCTGGCACCTAGACTGCAGCTCCGCACAAGAAGTTTGGCCTGAGGAGAAATGGTCATGCCCAACAGAGCCTGGTTTCTCTCACGTTTTTTTCCCCTTCACTTCGTCAATTGGTAAAGTTTGTTCCTCACCACTGGCTTGCTTGTTTGGGACTTGATGTGTGCGCATCAATTGATTTGCTCTTCAGTGTTTGGACTTCCAGCAGTGAGAATTAAACCACACTGAACTGAATTAAAATGAACTTTAACTCTGAAAACTTGACTGACACAGTTTCAATTTACTATAAATTATGTTAAGCTGCTTTGACACAATCGACATAAAAGCGCCATAGAAATAAAGATGAACTGAATTTAATTGAAATAAACAGTGACTTATTGTTTTCTGACTATTCAGGTACAGTAATTGAATAAAAATTATTCAATTAAGCCTGAATGCTTTTAAAAATCTCATGCAGTAACAGGCCTCAAAAACACATGCAAATGATTCATTGGATTTACTACAATTTTTAAGGTAAGTGGTTGCAAAGAATTCATTTGGACTGAAATTGAACTATAGTAAGTATAGTTTGTTTAAATATAGTCCTTTGTTTGCATGTTTGCAACCTTTAACCTTAAAAAAATTTGTAAATCCAATGTATAATTTTGTTTCAGTGTAACATCGACATAACATTGCATATCTTGCGTTGTGACTGTGAATGATCACATTCCAATATCAATGCTGCAACGCTATATTGTGCAGCCCTAACACCCATTTTAAATAATGATGATTTTGCACTTTTTTATTTGTTTACACTCTTGGTTAATTTGAGCTCCTGCTAGCACATACAAACACAGTTTCAGACTCAGAGCAGAAACGCAAATCTACCCAGAGACATGTGAGGAAAAAAACATGCACTTCAAACTGCCTTTGTGGACATAATCTGCTGAACTTGTACACCGTGGAGCAGATCTCTCTTAAAGAGACACCTCGACTTTCTCCAACCATCATGGAGGACTCAGGGCAACAGCCAATGCTGTCATAGTTTAAAAAAAAAAAACAGCAGCTCATTTTAGCAGGCAGGATTATCGGAATGTGCCCTTTCCTGATAAGTGGATTATTACGATATTTCTCCATTTCACTATGCGGGGTTGAAGCACATTAGGAAAAGCGTGTGTGTGCCGTCTGGATTACAGGAGTGTGAGTGTATTGCTGTTTTCTGAGCAGGGAAGCCCTTCACTCTGCACAGTCATAATCACACATCAGCCTTCACCACATCACACACACATCTCACACTAGAGCCTGCAATATTAACATTTATATAAGCTCTGCAATTCATGAGGATGATCAAGCAAATGCCGAGACATCAGAAATGTTCTTGGATTACAACAAAAAAAGAAAAAATCAGTTGACAGTTTTGAAACATAAATAGAACGAAATGAGACATTAGCAAAAATGTTTTAAATAAAATCCACTAAATAATTAAGCTATCGCCAGGAGTGGACTTAACCAATAATTGAGGTAAGCAGCCGCTTAGGGCACCAGGGAATAAGTGCCCTGATCAATGCCAAGAAGCCTATGTTAATCATATACTGCAGCTCTTTTATAAATGTTCTATCATGTTGTAAAATTTCAGGTTGGAGGAAAGTCCTTACCCCAGGTGGAGGAGTTCAAGTATCTTGGGGTTTTCACGAGCGAGGAAAGGATGGAACGTGAGATCGACAGGCAGATCGGTGCAGCGGTAGCAGTAATGCGGTCGATGTACCAGGCTGTTGTGGTAAAGGCAGAAGCCAAAGGGAAAGCTCTCGATTTACCGATCAACCTACGTTCCCACTCTCACCTCTGGTCATGTGCTTTGGGTCATGACAAAAAGGACAAGATCTCAGATACAAGTGGTCAAAATGAATTTCCTTCGCAGGATGGCAGGGCGCTCAGCAAGCTCTGTCACCTGAAAGGAGCTCGAAAATGAGCCGTTGCTGCTCCACATCGAGAGAAGTCACCCGAGTTGGCTCCACATCGAGAGAAGTCACCCGAGTTGACTCGGGTGAATCCTAGACGTCTACCTAGGGAGGTGTTCCAGGCATGTCTTACCAGGAGGAGGCCTCGGAGAAGACCCAGGACACGAAGGGTCTATGTCTCTCAGCTGGCCTTGGAACGCCGGGATCCCCCTGGAGGAAGTGTCTCAGGAGAGGGAAGTCTGGGGATTTTTCCTGAGACCTGGGCCCGGAAGGAAGGAAGGAAGGAAGGAAGGAGGGAAGGGAGGTAGGCAGGCAGGCAGGCAGGAAGCAAGGAAGGAACGAAGGAAGGGACAAACGAGTGAACAAAGGAAGGAACGAACGAACAAAAATCTAAAAAGATTTTAACGTTAGTACTTTTCAGAACTGGGGGCCCCTATGAAAAATGGCACGTTGCTTCCATACTGCACAAATGGGTGAGGTGTGAGCGGTTTAAAGACACTGCCAGTCTGCAAGCGATCAGAGTAGAGCCGAGGTAGAGGTAGGCAGAGTGTGCAAATAAGTCAAACGATGAAACTCAACTGCCTCCGCGATCCTTGTTAAGAGAGGGTCTGTTCAGCATCAACGCTGATGTGATCATCACAGCAGCATCAATCAATGAAGTCCTTAATCGGCAACTGTTTGAGCTGGGGTATTTGCATAAAGCGCTCTGATTGGCTGATGCTTCATCGGTTAGTGCTTGAAAAGTTGAGAAATTTCCCATTTCTGCACCAAGCAATGCCGCTGAAGCAGAGGCGACAGACCCACAATTCAGTTCAGCAACACTTGACCTCACCCATTCAAAGTGGAAGCGTTGACGCTAACACCCTGTGTGAATGTAAGTCCGCCCCTGGCAATAGCATATACATTTGTGTAAAAGTTAACAGCAACTCATTATTAGCATATAATTTTGCCTATTTGCCATACAGTAGTTCTTAAATCAAAACTATTTCTCTAATGTAAAATTATTGTGAACCGTGAGATTTGAAAGGGAACTTTTATATTGCATTTCTTTTATTACACACAAAACTATATTGTAGAAGCTCTTGCAAGATGGCCTAGTTCTGATTACAGTACATTCAATCAACCTGCTTCAATCAATCAATCAAAAAACAAACAAATAATAAAAAATAATAATAATAATAATAATAATAATAATAATAATAATAATAATAATAATAATAAATATAATAATATTTTAATATAATATTATTACCACCATCACCATCATCATCATCATCATCATCATCATTATTCATTTTTAGTAACCTTAATAAAGGAATAGTTTTCCCCAAAATAAAAATGAAGTCAACATTTTGTCACAATAATAATAATAGTGTAATATTCTGCCAAATGTGTTTAATGATAATCAAAGTGATGACCGGAGGTAATTAAACTAAATAATTATCATAAAAGCACTGTATAATTAAACTATGAAACGAGTGACAAACTAAAGCCAAACTAAATAAAAAGTACATAATAAAATAACGATCAAAAATTACTGTATGGCTTCAGGACACATTTTAAATCATATAATTATGATTACATCCATTATTGTAATTTTTATTACAGCTAAAAAAAAGGTATATAGAGAACTTCAATAATTCCCACAAGATGGTTTTGAACATCCTTTTTAACTACTCAGTTTTATATTCTATTGCAGAAATAAGATAAAAGTCTGGAATGACATGAGAATGATACAGAATGACTTTTGCATGAACCATGCCTCAAAAATGTCACCTTTAATACCCTGAAAGTAATGCAGAGATCTTATATTTCAGGGAGTCTCCTTACATTGCAAATTACCTTTAATGTATAGATCTTTTTAAGCCGTGGAGCGAAAGCAGTAATGTTTATTTTCAGCTTTAGACTGTAAATTGCCTCTATCAGCATGCAGCTATCTGAAAGCTTGCTTTCTCAGTCGAAGGGAAGTCTTGAATGTTGATTCAATGAATGAGAATATTACAATAATGGTTTCTATGCGTGGTTATATAATTGAAAAATAAGGAGGTTCAGGTAAAAGAAAATCTCCTCAAGGACACAGAGCCTGCTGAAGCATGGAATTGTAATTCATATTCATGCACCAGAGGAACAGTGGGTGGCTGTATATCTGAATTAAGGGGTGTGACTAAGAGACGGTCTCTCTTTAAATCGCTACCACCCCACGGCTACATGCAGAAGCACGGGACAACATGATGGAGACACAGCCTAATCACCACCTGACATTTCACCTCTGAACCTGCCATCTCTGGTACATTCAAAAGCATGAAAATATGTTTAGAACACAATACAGCACGCTTACCTGAAGGACAAAGAGTTTGTGCAAGGTTATATTAAATCTTGGCAAAATTGGCAAAGATCAATCGACAGTTAATAGTTATTTATAGTTATATGGTTTTATTGAAAGAAAAATAAGGTGATGATGGATGGACAGAAAATAGTTAGAATGATGGATGGACAGAAATAATGGATGGATGGATGGATGGACAGTCAGAAAATAGTCAGATGGATGAATGGATGGACAGAAAATAGTCGAATGGATGCACAGAAAATAGTCAGATGGATGGAAGGACGGAAAATAGTGGATTGAGACAAAATAGTCGAATGGATTAATGGATGAACAGAAAATACCATGATGAATAGATGGAAAGAAGAGTCGGATGAATGGACAGAAAAGTCGAATGGAAGGATGGACAGAAAACAGTCAGATGGATGGACAAAGTAGTCGGATGGAGGGACAGACAATAGGTGGATGAACAGAAAAAAGTCATTGGATGGATGGACAGAACATAGGTGGATGGACAGAAAATAGTCGGATGGATGGACAGAAAATAGTCAGATGGACTGATGGATGGACTGAAAAGTCAGATGGATGGATGAATAGATGGATGGACAGGCAGAAAATAGGCGAATGTATGAATGGACAGAGAGGCAGAATATAGGTAGATGGATGGATGGACGAATGGATGTACTGATGAACAGAGTTGAATGGACGGATGGAAAATAGTCAGATGGATGGAAGGATGGAAAATAGTGGATGGATGGAGAGAAAATACCCAGATGAATAGATGGAAAGAAGACTCGGATGGACGTACAGAAAATAGTCAGATGGATGGATGGACAGAAAATAGGTGGATGGACAGAAAATGGATGGATGGATGGATGGATGGATGGATGGATGGATGGACAAAAAAATAGTCAGGTGGATGGACAGAAAATCGTCAGATGGATGGATGGACAGAAAATAGGTGTATGGACAGAAAATGGATGGATGGATGGATGGACAGAAAATAGGCGGATGGATGGATGGGCAGAATATAGGCAGAAGGATGGATGGAAGGATGGACAAATGGGTGTACCGATGAAGACAGTTGAATGGACAGATGGAAAATAGTCAGATGGGTGGACGGATGGATAGAAAATAGTCAGATGGATGGACAAACAGATGTATAGAAGACCTATCTTTTTAGTAAAGCATACACTCAATGCATCACATAGCGGTATGATACATGAACGTGCTCCATGCATCTCCTTTATATACACTATGAACCACAGCTATGCTAATTATTCTCTATTTCCACCTCAGGATACTCATCCCGAGGGCCCCAGAGATTATGCAGCGCCACTGATGCGATCTAAGACCTGTGAAGAGATGATCCCAAGGTTTCCACAATCCCGGACCAGGCCGTATCCTGACCAGCTGCTGTGGTGGTCATGGAGGAGTAGAGAGCATGAGTCTGATTCCTGTGAGACTCCAGAGACAGACAAGTCTCCGCTAATATCCAGCGTTCTCCAGCCTCCGGTGCCTAGACAGCAGCTCTGCACAAAACGTTTGGCCAGAGGAGAAATGGTGGTGCCCAACAGAGCCTGGTTTCTCTTGAGGTTTTTTATACTTCACTTTCGCCAATTGGTGAATTTTTTTCCTCACCACTGTTGCCACTGGCTTGCATATTTCAGGACTTGTAGAGCTGCGCATCGATGGATTTGCTCTTCAGTGTTTGGACTCTCAGCAGGGAATAATAAACCACACTGAACTAAACTTAAACACTGAAAACTGGACTGACACTGTTTCAATTTACTATAATCTTCTATGTGAAGCTGCTTTGACACAATCTACTTTGTAAAAGCGCTATAGAAATAAAGATGAATTGAATTGAAAATGATTAAATAGATGGATAGAAAATAGTTAGAATGATTAACAGAAATACTGGCAGGGGAAGTTGTTTCAACTCATTATAAATAGTTTGAACAAGCAGCCAGTCAATTTTGAGTGTAAAATGTGTGCTGCAACGTTGAGCTTTATAGAACTGAATCCCAAATCAAAAAAAAAAAAAAAAGCAATTCGATACTTCCCCAAATCACCCAGCACCAGCAGAAAGGTTACAATATACTGAGCAACACAAAAGCAACGCTCTCCTGTATAACAGAGGTCAGTGGCCAAAGAGGTTATCATTGTAGTTCTGCACGGGCAAGACATTTCCAGACCTCCAGAGACAGAGCGCATTGTACAACTGTCAAAATATCAGGATGAACAAAAGGTGTTTACAGTGGGACAAAGCAGAGAGAGCTTTGGAGGAGGTTTTTAGGAGACAGATGGCTGTTTTTCAGCTTTAAGAATTCATAAACAACATGCTCCTTATTTTCATGCTGTGCTCTTCCCTGAACATGCTCAGCACGTACAGCGCCGTCAAAACACGTTCGCCGATGTGCCACTTTACAGGTGGCGTACGAGAGAGACGTTTTGTTTGTTTCATAGAAAGACCTTGAAAGTTTTAAAAGAGCTAAGGGTTTGTGCTTTCATATATTTGGGTTTCCTGCTCAATACCGTCACGTAATCATACCTTGTCCATCTGCTGCATGTATGAGTTTTCGCAATCAATGCAGTTTAAAACGGCAGAGACAGAAGTTGCATGTGTTTCTGCAACCTGCTCAAACTCCCTTGTCACAGCAGACTGAAGCATATTGCACCCTAAACTGAAAAACACACTCTCTATCTGGCAAACGTCTGCTCTAATTTGAGTGGTTGACTGTACTTCAAGTGTTTATGATCTGGTGATGCTAGGTTTTCTCCAAGCTCTTTTATGCTCTTTTTTAGCATCTGAACAATGCAAATCTTTAATCACACACACATACATATTTACACACACAAAACCACATATAAGTGCTTGTAATGCAGATGGATGATTATCTAATCCAGCTTAAATAAATCTAAAATTAAACATAATAATGCAAAAATAAGATATATTGCATTTGACAGCAAAGCATAACAACACTGCAGGATCAGAATGTGCAAAAATCGCAACCAACTTTAAGATCAAACGATTAATCTGATTAAACGAAACAAATTAATAAAACGAATAAACAAAAACACACACACACACACACTTTTATACTGGGAATAAAAGAAATAGTAATTAAAACTAGATACTAGATATTAAAGTTTGAGGACAAACTTTATGGTGGCTTGAAAAGCCGAGTCTAAAAGTTTGAAGTCGTTTTAAAGTGTAAATAACTGAAGCAGTTTTTATGAAGTTTGAAACAGTCGGCATAGATAAGTACATTTATGTTAGCATGTTTCTAGTATAGATTGACATGTGTCTTAGTAGGCAGTTGCTAGGTTGTTCTAAGTGCTTGCTAAGGTGTTGCTAGGTGGTTGCTAAGGTGTTGACTTTAAGATCAAACGATTAATCTGATTAAACGAAACAAATTAATAAAACGAATAAACAAAAACACACACACACACACACACACACTTTTATACTGGGAATAAAAGAAATAGTAATTAAAATTACGGAAAGCAACTTGTGAAATAGGGCTGAACAATATATAGCATGAGCATCAATACCACAATGTGTGTATCTGCAATAGTCACATTGCAGGATTAGATTATTTATTAAAGATTAAAAGACAAAGATAGTGTAACTGAGGCCAGCTAGCGAAGTGCTGTGCAGGTAAACCTCACTCCTCTGACCTCAAGAGGTGCTCAAGCGACAAACGCTAGAGCCCATGGACTTTAGCTTCCTTGTTACAGTAACCGACTCTCATGCAAAGAATTGCTGGTTTGATCCCAACACAGCGTGAGTTGGGTGCAAGTAGGACCGATGGGTTACACGTGGGGGCTCGTTGGGGATGGAAGTTAGGTTTAGGGGGGATGAGCGTAACGGAGCCCAGCTAGTGAAGTTCTATGTGAGTAAACCTCACTCCTCTGACCTCAAAAGGTGCTTTACTGACAAACGCTAGAGGCCATGGTCTTTAGCCTCCTTGTTAGAGCAACAGACTCCCATGCAAAGAATTGCTGGTTGGATCCCGACTCAGTTGGGTGCAGTAGGACTGATGGGTTAAACGTGGGGGCTCGTCCTGGATAGAAGTGAGGTTTAGGGGGATGAGTGTAACGGAGACCAGCTAGCGAAGTGCTATGCAGGTAAACCTCACTCCTCTGACCTCTAAAGGTGCTCTGGCGACAGACGCTAGAGCATATGGTTTTTAGTCTCTTTGTTAGAGCAACCGACTCCCTTGCAAAAAATAAAAATAAATAAATAAATTCGCCGTTCGGTCCCAACACAGCGTGTGTTGGGTGCTGTAGGACCGATGGGTTACATGTGGGGACTTGTCTGAGATGGGAGTGAGGTTTAGTGGGGATGAGTGTAACGGAGGCCAGCTAGCGAAGTGCTTTGCAAGTAAACCTCCCTCCTCTGACCTCAAAAGGTGCTCTAGTAACATACACTAGAGGCCATGGTCTTTAGCCTCCTTGTTAGAGCAACCGACTCCCATGCAAAAAATAAATAAATTAAAAATAAATAAATAAAATAAATAAAAATAAAAAAGTTTGATCCCAACTCAGCATGGGTTGGGTGCAGTAGGAGTGGTGGGTTACAATATTATTAAATATCATTTTTATATTATTGAATAAAATTATTTATACAAGGATGAACATGTTATTTTACATTTGATTGTTCAATTGTTGTATTTGAATACTGTTAAACTCCCTGAAAAAACATAAATACGGTTTATTTAACTTTAATTTGCTCTGTTGTATTTAAATATGCTTGTAATTGATTCAATTTTATGCAGATGTGCTGCATAGAAAAAGGCTCGATTACCCAAGTCAATCTAAATCAGGGGTGCTCAACCCTGTTCCTGGAGAACTACCATCCTACAGAGTTCAGCTCCAACCCTGATCAAACATACCTGAACCAATTAATTAGGACCTGAACAGCACTTGATAATTACATTCAGGTGTGTTTGATAAGGGTTGCAACTGAAATCTGCAAGACGGTCGATCTCCAGGAACAGGGTTGAGCTAATAGAGTTATTCTAATCATCTATTGAAAATATATATTCATAACTCAGCAAAACAAAATATGGCAATGTCAATTTTTTTCAAATATTGTGCAGCCCTTTTGTGAAACAAATTCAACTTTACATCATGTACAGTATGGCGAATAGCTGACTAAAATTAAATAAATCATGATGACATAGAGCAACCTGTGGAACACCTACAAAACTTCCATGCACATCAAATAATTTTCCAAATTTGCAGTTCTTACAGATGACAATTATTGTCATTCCATCCCTATCTCAGCCTGTAATTCAAAACACGCACATAAAGGACACACCACATGCTTTAAAGTATAAACCACCAGCTGACTTACCAAGAAAAGCCTCCATCTGTAGGCCTGTCCTGATCCTTCATGAAGTCAACTGCATGACAATCCCTCAAGATGTTTCCAAATAGCACGTCCAGACGTTGATCTCATTTGCCTAACCACATTTTGAAACACAAAGAAAAAACAGAAAGCAAAATAACATTAGGTGTTGTTTACAGGTGAAAAAGAAAATGAGTGCAGGTACAGGGTCACATGTTCTATTTGGAAACTTTTCATCAGTTAAATATGTGTTGTTGCAGGTCAGTCAGTTAACATGGACATCTTGGCTCCCAATGGTTAAAGCTGTATATAATATATATGTATAGAATGAAAAAAAAACAAGTAAAACAGTGAAATATCATTACAACCTAAAGTACACAATTTACTTTAAAAATAAATTTGAACATTTAATTTATTCCTGTAAAGAAAATATTTACCTTCTTTCAGTGTAGGCATGTGTTCCTTCAGAATTTAATCTTATTTGCTGGTTTTGTTTAAAATATATTTTTTTTCTTTATAAGAGTGAAATACACTCACCGGCCACTTTATTAGCTACACCTGTCCAACTGCTCGTTAACGCAAATTTCTAATCAGCTATCTACACGGCAGCAACTCAATACATTTAGGCATATAGACATAGTTAAGACTACCTCCTGCAGTCATCAGAATTGGGAAGAAAATGATTTAAGTGACTTTGAACGTGGCATGGTTGTTGGTGCCAGGCAGGCCGGTCAGAATATTTCAGAAATTGCTGATTTACTGGGATTTTCATGCTCAACTATCTCTAGGTTTAACAGAGAATGGTCCGAAAAAGAGAAAATATCCAGTGAGCGGCAGTTCTGTGGGCACAAATGCCTTGTTGATGCCAGAGGTCAGAGGAGAATGGCCAGACTGGTTCCAGCTGATAAAAAGGCAACAGTAACTCAAATAACCACTCGTTACAACCGAGGAATGCAGAAGAGCATCTCTGAATGCACATGTCCAAACTTAAGGCGGATGGGCTGCAGCAGCAGAAGACCACAGCGGGTGCCACTCCTGTCAGCTAAGAACAGGAAACTGAGGCTACAATTCTCACAGGCTCACCAAAATTGGACAATAGAAGATTGGAAAAACGTTGCCTCGTCTGATGAGTCTCAATTTTTGCAACATTCAGATGGTAGGGTCTGAATTTGGCATCAACAATATGAAAGCATGCATCCATCCTGCCTTGTTTCATCGGTTCAGGCTGGTGGTGATGGTGTAATGGTGTGGGGGATATTTTCTTGGCACACTTTGGGCCCATTAGTACCAACTGAGAATCATGTCAACGCCACAGCCTACCTGAGTATTGTTGCTGACCATGTCCATTCCTTTATGACCACAGTGTACCCATCTTCTGATGGCTACTTCCAGCAGGGCAAAGCACCATGTCAAAGCGAATATCATCTGACTTGTTTCTTAAACACGACAATGAGTTCACTGTACTCAAATGGCCAGGAGATTCGCATCATGGATATGCAGCCGATAAATCTGCAGCAACCGTGTGATGCTATCAAGTCAATATGGAGCAAAATCTCAGAGGATTATTTTCATTACCTTGTTGAATCTATGCCACGAATGATTAAGGCAGTTTTAAAGGCAAACGGGGGTCCAACCCGATACTAGTAAGGTGTACATAATAAAGTGGCCGGTGAGTGTGCAACATTATGTCAATACATCTTTACAAAATTAAAATCTTCTTTCAAAACAATGAATATTTGACCCATGACATTTGAAATCTAGTGAATATTGCTTGTATTCCAGTACACTGCAGTAGATGCTCACCACAAATTCAGAAGGATTTTAAAAGCATGAAATGGACTATATATGTCTGTCGGCATCCGGATCTCCTCAGTACTGAGAAGTTTATAGAGGACATGGAGGGAGGGAATGATTTAATGCTTGTTAAAATATTGCTGATTGGATGCTACCGGATCACTGCACACAGCTACAATGTTATTTTCTTCATAACAATAAAACCAGTAAAATGTCCCACAGTAAAACGAACAGTGCTAAAATATGGTCCATATCTCTGTCCAGTTATCATGCTGTCCGTAAACCAGTTCTGTTCAATTTTATTGGCTCCTGTTGGCTTTCATCCAGCAAAAAAATATGGCCTTTGGTCACAACAGTTTAAAAAGTTGTATGTTTTGTAAGGGTCGTCACAATGGCTCAGTGGTTAACTCTGTCACCTCACAGCAAGAAGGTTGCTGGTTCGAGTCCTGGCTGGGTCAGTTGGCATTTCTGTGTGGAGTTTGCATGTTCTCCTCGTGTTCGCATGGGTTCCCTCCAGGTGCTTCGGTTTCCCACACAGTCCAATGACATGCGCTATAGGTGATTTAGATTAACTAAATTGTCCATAGTGTATTAGTGTGTGTGAATGTGAGAGTATATGGGTGTTTCCCAGAACTGGGATGCAGCTGGAAAGGCATTCGCTGTGTAAAACTTATGCTGGAAGTGTTGGCGGTTCATTCCGCTGTGCCGATCCCTGATAAATAAGGGAGTAAGCTGAAGGAAAATGAATGAATGAATGCTTTTTTTGTAAGAAATTACAAGCTTTATCTACAAGTAGTGCCATGAACTTACTCTACCTCCAATTTTCACATTGAGCTTATCTCCTTTTTTGCACGTCTGGATTTCTCAAGATTTAAGTAAAATTCCTTAAATATTTGTTTTAGGTTTATTACAATGTCTAGATCACATTCATATTTAATTATTTTAGAAAAAATTCATCAAATTTAAATTAGAGCTTTTTATGTCTATGTTCTACAATTCTACAACGCTGGATCAGAGTGCCAGCCTGTTGTACTGTTCAGGGACAGATGTGAATGGTCTTGAATGGGAACCTGTTGGTGCTATGGGGAGATGCATGTGTCCCTTTTAGTATGCTAAGTGGAGACCATAATAGGCCATTCAGACAGTATTGTTTGAATGTAGTGGAATTTTGATTAGCATTTCCATTGAAATGGAATTGAAATTGTCTGCAAAATGTAAATCTGCTACAATATAAGTGCTATATGTGATATTGTATATGTTCTCTTCATATCAACTGTGATACATGGCGACCGGTTGTGCTGCTGAAATGACAACAATGAATGCACTTCTTAGTAAGAAAGGAGAAAACCCACAATATAAACAATTAATGCTCAAATAGTTTCCGTCAGTTCATTCGCCTTTTCTCTTCTGCACTGAAAGAAATTAAAACAGGTTTGTGTCGAGTGAAGGGTGAGTAAATGATGACAGATAATTTTATGGGTGAACCATCCCACAATACAATTTCCATGGAGAGACGCGCTATGGACAAATACTTGCATGATTTAAAAATGAATGATCATATCATTTACAGTCTAACTAAATATGATATTTTGATCTTATTGCTGAACAACTGCTTATAGATATGATATTTTGAGTTTGCATATCTCTGATAGGTCTATGATGTGAAATACTTATTTACAAATCAAATAGAAAGGCACGGCTATACAATTCAGTGGTAAGACACATTAAACGTGAAGACATTTCAAGCCTTTCTTAATTGTTCTTTCTTCATTCATTTTTTTATTGTCCCTGAATACATTTAATTTCATCCGGATCATGTCACATTAAAGCCTTTTTAGCTGATTATTTTACTATATCATTCTTTTCACTGAATTTTACAATATGATTCTTTGCATACCAGTCAACATTGGGATGTGATTATAAGGGATACCCCTTGGGGTATATGTTCTTCTGGAGCGGTTTCATTGTAAATAAACAGTTAAACGGTGAGTAATAGGTTTTAATATTATTATTATTTTAAAAAGAAAAAAAATAGTACACATTAGCAGCAAATAAATTAGCAAACAGTTCAGCTTATTAAAATTAATAACTATAAAGAAATAGAATCAAGTTATCAAATTTCATTAATCTTTTCTTCACTCTGTAACTTACACATTCTGAATAAAGAGCAACAAATTATTCTCATTTATTTGGATTTTTTGCTTGATTACATTAAATAACAGAGGTGTCACTTTAAAAAATGCACACATCTTACGATATAATGAAAGCATTCGGTTGCTTTACTAACTTTTAATGTTCATTTAGGACAAAATTAGTTGTGTTTGAAAAAAAAAAACACCAAGATTGACATCTTTAGATGTTATTATTATTAAATATGTGTATATGTCTGTTCAAACATGCACCCAAAACCCAGACTTTCGTTCCGCTTTAAATCGCATGTACAGAATCTGTTTGAGAAACAGCGTCTATTTATCACTATGGAGAGCATCAGCTGACTGTCAGGCACCGCTATTTGACTGTTTTGAGGATTGCATAGGAGGGACGATGGCATCTGTAATGAAAAGGAAAGGAAATCCCGTGTTTTTATATTTATTTCAAAGTGTTTTCATGCCTAAATAAAACGAAAGCACAGAACAGACTCACATTTAAGAGCAAGGGGGCGACACCTGGTGGTTCGGCGGTATGGGTTGAGTATAGTGAGGATCGGCTCTTAAATGTTTATTGCAATCATTCAGAGAACGATTGAAAATACAGGAGAAATATGGGAAAATACCTTTACGAAATGATAGCGGGATAGAACTGTAAAATACAGGAGAATCCCTGGAAAAACGGGAGGGTTGACAGATATGATGTTTCTATGTCATCTGTAGTGTGTATCTTGGATGCAAAAGGAATACAGGTTGATATGAAGACAAGATTACCTTTCTGAGGTCATAATTCATCAAATATTCAAGCTTGATTCATTAACATTTGTGGGTGACAATCATTTTGTTGAACAATCAGTAATCATACAGTTTTGAAAGAAGTAGTTTACCCAAAACTGAAAATATTGATATATTATCACATTTTAATGTGCAGTGCAGGTTGCTATTTTAGAGTGACCTCAAACATTACTCATCATTAGAATCCATTACGGTTTTGAGTCTTGTTTTTAACCCAAGTATTATATATTATGAAGCAGCTGTTCGCATACTGATGCCAGACTTAGCATTCATCTGTTATAATAATCTAACCTCGTGCTTGATTTTCAAAGATATTTCAAAGCATTAGTTTTATTGACTCATTAGAAATTTGTGATGTTAATGAGCATGTCTGCCCATTAATGCAAACAGTTAATCATCCAATCAGACTGCAGCAACACAATGCACACAGATGTGATCAAGACAATCTGATAAAAGTAAAGCAAAGCAATGGAATCAGGAATAAAGATAATTTGTGTGACTTTGAATGTGCCATGGTTGTTGGCCCTGTATTGCTTTGAGCATTTCAGAAACTATGTTTACATTTACCCAAAGCGATTTACAAATGAGGATGGTATAGGATAAAACCAGCACTTAAAATCACCAGAGAGCCACAATATAAGGATGCCATGACAAGTTTAAGTTATTTTCCTTTTTTTTCACCGTCCACTTTATTAGGTACACCTTACTAGTATCAGGTTGCACCCCCTTTTGCCTTCAGAACTGCCTCAATCCTTCAAGGCATAGATTCAACAAGGTACAGGAAAATTCCTCAGAGATTTTGGTCTATATCGACATGATAGCATCACAGAGTTGCTGCAGATTTGTCGGCTGCACATCCATGATGCTAATCTGCCATTCAACCACATCCCAAAGGTGCTCTATTGCATTTAGATCTCGTGACTGTGGAGGCCATTTAATTACAGTGAACTCATTATAAAAAAACTTGTGCTGCCCTCACAGTGTTTGTGCCGCCCTTTCATGAACAAAAGTGAAGAGCGGGGGGGCGGGGTGTCTCCATGCAATATGTCTCCCTGGTCGATTGCCCACATTCCCCATGCCTAAATTCGCCACTGATGCCATGGTGCGTTATCCCCTAGGAAGTAGCCATCAGAAGAAGGTACACTGTGGTCATAAAGGGATGGACATGGTCAGCAACAATACTCAGGTAGGCTGTGGCGTTGACACTAGGGTTGCACAATTAATCGAAAAAAAGATCACGATCTCGATTCGACCCCACACATGACCTTAATTCAGCTTTTCTACGATTCAGTCAATTGTATTTTCAAGGTAAGGAGAGAAGCATAAAGGCGGTCGCACAAGTCTTCACAGAAACATGGACACCTCCAAAAGGCATTAAAAGTGTCAGATACTGTATTTATAAGGTGTAGTTCACTCAAAAATATAATTTCTGTCTCAATGTAATGACGTATTCGCAGTCGCAAAATCACACGTAAGCTGACCGTGAGCTGTTTGATAACTACAGAAAACGCGCACGTGCATGCCAATGATGCCTAGTTCAGTGAACAGCACCTGCACAGGTTGTGATCAACATCTAATAAAGTTGTAAATAACGTTCAGTTTGTTGCACAGAGTGATCGTTTGAGGGTTGTGCGGGAGGTATGATTTGCATGTGTGTGTTTTTTCTCACAGTGACGATAGCCATGAGCTGCACTCGGAAGTGAAAGTGAAACCTGTGCGCACATCATTTAAATGATCATAACGCATTTTACAGTTATGATTACGACAAGCATTTGATGTTTTTTTTCTTTCATAGCCAACACAGTGTTGTGCATGAAAATAAATGTTTACTGTGTCAGTATAAACTAATCTGTATAAGGATAATAAGTATAAGGAATCTGATAATGACAAATGTCTCATTTTACCAGTGAAAAAAATGCTCTAATAATTTTATCAATGACAAGCATGCGTCTCAAACATAATAATTCAGAATTCTGAATAGTTGTATTCAGATGTCATCATTTTACTGTAAATTAACAAACAGGACATATTGAAAGTTTGTTCAAGTCCTGCGTTCCAAGTCTATACACGATGTAGCATTTTAATCAACAGCAGACCTACACAAGCCTAATATTATTTGTGTTGCTTTCCCATATATTTGACAATTAACAATAATAATAGGCTACTCATTTTAACCTTTATTTTACATCTACAGAATCGTGAGAAAGTCGTGATGCTGATTTTTAGCAAAAAAAAAGAAAATCGTGATTCTAATTTTAGACAGAATTGTGCAGCCCTAGTTGACACGATGCTCAATTGGTACTAATCGGCCCAAAGTGTGCCAAGAAAATATCGCCCACACCAGCCTGAACAGTTGATATAAGGCAGGATGGATGCTTGCTTTCATGTTGTTGCGTAGTTCTGACTCTACCATCTGAATGTCGCAGCAGAAAATCGAGACCCATCAGACCAAGCAACCTTTTTCCAGTCTTCTATTGTGCAATTTTGGTGAGCCTGTGTGGATTGTAGCCTCAGTTTCCTGTTCTTAGCTGACAGGTGTGGCACCCGGTGTGGTCTTCTGCTGCTATAGCCCATCTACCTCAAGGTTTGACATGTTGTGCGTTCAGAGATGCTCTTCTGCAGACCTCGGTTAACAAGTGGTTATTTGAGTTACTGTTGCCTTTCTCTCAGCTCGAACCACTCTGGCCATTCTCCTCTGACCTCTGGCATCAATAAGGATACAGCACACCATGACCACTTCTGTCAGCTATGGACTAGAAAATAAGGCTACAATTTGCAACAACCAGACAACTAACACAGAAAAAAAAATCCTGATCTGACTAGTCTCTATGCTGATAAATTCAAATTGTAGAGTCTGAATTTGGTGTAAATAACATGAAAACATACTCTAGATTTACCTCTCGTGTATCAACAGTTCAGGCTGCTACTGGAATAATATTCTGGGGCATTTTTTCTTGCCACACCTTGGGACTCTTGGTACCAACAAAGCATCATTCTAAAACCACAGGCTACCAGCAGGATAACATGACATGTCACACTCTGATCACCTCAAACTGCTTTCTTGAACATGACAGTGAGTTCACAAAACACAAAAGGTCTCCACAGTCATCAGATCTCAATCCAATAGAGTACCTTTGGGATGTGCCTGAACGAGGGATTTACATAATGCATGTGTGTGCGCACCTAATAAATCAGCACCATCTGTGTGATGTTTTCATGTCAATATCGACCAAAATCTCAGAGGAATGTTCTAGCACCTTGTTGAATCTACACCATAAAGTATTAAGGCTGTTCTGATAAAAAAAAATTAATAAAAAAAAAAAACTGGTTTGCAACTGTAAGTAGCTATAGAGCGTTGTGCAGGTTAACCTCATTACCCTGATCTCAAGAAGTGCTCTTGTGACCAATAGTTAGAAAGAGTTAGAGCAAATTGCCTGCCATGCAGGAATCGCTGGTCTGATCCCTGTTCAAAACAAGTGGGCAGGGAAGTGTTCTAGCGATCAATAGTTAGAAAGAGTTAGAGCATTTGCCTCCCATGCAGGAATCACTGGTGTAATCCTTGCTCTGAGCAAGTGGGTGGTGTAGAACCAATTGGGCTACACAAACAAATACTAGCAAGTTACACTATAAAAATAAATGCTGGGTTGTTTTTCCCCAGCATTGTCAAATATGAACAAACCAAATGTTGGGTTATCTTTTAAATACAATTTAAAAGATACTTTTTAACCAAACTGTTGGGATTGTCCATATTTCACCCATCATTGGGTTAAAACAAGCCATCCTTTTGAAAGTGTATACCTACACACAGTACAGTACGTATCTTTTCCAATTCATAATTATTTGTACAATCTCATTCATACATTTTAGTGCCATTTGCATATCCCCCAATGAGGGTTAGGTGTGATGCTGTGTTCTCGCATGCCAGAATAAAATGCACTAGTCACGTGTAAATAGACACGTGACTAGTGCGTTTTATTCTCGCATGCGAGAACACAGCATCTAGCATCACAATGCTTTACATCAAAGCATCACAGCATCGTCACTTCACAATACAAGCAGATTCGTGTCATCAACTCCTCCTGAAACTGTACTTGATGGAAGCTTTCAGCAGTCCTTCCAACTGAGCCGTGCCCAGTTTGATTAACTGTTTTCCGATGTCAACAGGAAGATTTCACTTTAGGACACCAACATCGTAATCATCATCATTACCAACATCGTAATACATCATAATCATGACCACATGACCACCAGCTTCTGATTGGTTGACAGCATGAATATCCACTAAAGTTCAGCGATCAGCTGTCCAGGATTATGGTTTCCACAATCCTGAACCAGGCCATATCCTGAGCAGCTGCTGTGGAGGAGTGGAGAGCATGAGACCCCAATGACAGACGAGTCTTCGCATTGATCCTGAAGGGCCAGCCTGTACACCAGCCAGTGACCTCCACTCCTGCAGCTTCTCCATGATGGACGTCCAGCTTTCTCCAGTCTCCGGTGCCTAGACTACAGCTCTGCGCAAGAAGTTTGGCCATAGGAGAAATTGTCGTACCCAACTGAGCCTGGTTTCTCTCAAGGTTTTTTCCTTTATTTTTGTCAATTGGTAAAGTTTGTTCCTTGCCTCTGTCACCACTGGCTTACATGGTTCCGGACTTGTGGAGCTGCACATCGATGGATTTGCTCTTTTAAAGACCACACTGAACTGAACTAAACTGAACTTCAACTCTGAAAACTGTACTGACACTGTTTCAATTTATTATAATCTTCTATGTGAAGCTGCTTCGACACAATCTACATTGTAAAAGCGCTATAAAAATAAAGATGAATTGAATTGAGTTCAGATTTTCCAACCCGAGCGATTCTTGCAAAATTATTATTATTTATTTGCACCGATTTAAATCATGCAAATAGTGTCATTCGCGCCACCTCATTCAGGCGAATCACGCCGCAGGATGTGTGTTTGTGTCTTTGCATTAACTTAATGTGTAAATCACTTATGCTTGAGTGTGGTTTGGGGGTTTTCCTCCCTTTAAAAATCATAGGTTTTGGGTTAGGGTTAAAATTGTAAGAATTTGTAAGAATTAGCTACTGAGAAATAGGAAAAAATAGTTAGGTTTCCTCATTAGATCAGGCTGGACGAATATGTACACTTTAGGTACTAACATGTTACTTTAATGGAAACAATCGAGACCTGGGGAATTAATCGAAATCGACATTCAAAACATATAATCAATCAAATTTTTTGATTACTTTCTCTCCCGCATGTGGAGTCATGTGACTTCGTTTTAGGAAATGTATGCTTTTAATTTCAGTTGTTCAACGTTAAATAATCATAGATTGAAGATAGTAATAGTAGTGTTTCCTTATTTTAAAATGAAATAACGCACCCTTCATTCAGATATTTCTCACTCGTAATATGTGAACTGAGGACAAAGAATTAAATAAATAAAATAATCGTTCATTAATTGTAATCAAGTCAAAATGTTCAATTAATTGAGATTTTAATTTTAGGCCAAATCACCCAGCCCTACACACACACACACACACACACACACGCACACACACATACATACATATATTTTTTAATTCTTAACAGTACCACACCACTGAAAGTTCTTTTCTTTTATTTAAGTGAATAAAGTTCCCAGTGAATATATAATATATTAAAACATTTTGGTATTGAATTTCCCACCCATAACAATTGCAATTATTTCTCAAAAAAAATTCACAATTTAGATCTGAAGCCCATACTATGGTTACTTTGTTCAAATGAGCGAGGACTGCAGAGTCTACATCTACAGCACTGTGAATCTTTTAAACTCCCACTGACTAATTTAACCCTCATCCTTGTCAAACATCATCATCTGGGACATTCTGGTATAGTGGGTTTCGCAGTGGATGGCTGGGCTCTCTGTTTTGATGTGTGCTAGTTAGCAGGGCAGATGTGAGAGGAAGGCAGATGGGCTGTAGTATATACTCCAAACCTCTCAGAAGAGTGCTTGACTATGTCACTGGCTTTAAGAGGACAACTCCACTTCACACACTCGTTCTCCAAGAGATGCCACGGCCATTTGAGCTGCTTACATAATAACTGCAACACACTTACACACACAAATTCACGCTCGTCCCTTCATCTGAGATCTGCATATGCTCATGGGACTTCCAAATTTGAGTGCTTTTCTCATTTTCTGTGTGTGAGAGAAGCACATTTTGCATGTATGATTTCACGCAAAACACCATTCGCACTGTGGAAAACAAAGTAAGGGTTTTTATCTGTGGCCGTCCTTGCAGAAAAGCAGGCCAGCAGCTAATTAATCATTAAATCTGAAATTAGCATACAGCATCCTGTGCCTGTGTTTGCAGAGGCCCATAGGAGAAGAGAGAAAGAGAGAGAGAGAGAGGGAAGAGAAGGAGAGCAGGAGGAAGAGAAAGAGGGAAAACGACAGGGTGAAAATAGATCTTGGGTCTCGAGGACTGATTCACTGGGAATTTAAACTTCAGGGGTGGTCACACCACATTTTCAGCATGTTTAAAGCTATTTTAGACCCAGTAATATAATATGATTCATTAGAATAGTGGATTTGCATCTTTTCAGAACATTTATATTTTTGTTGCTATGCAGTTGCTAAGGTGTGCTTTTTTAGTGCATGTATGAGCACTACCTATACTCAGTGGTGTAAAGTAACAAATTACAACTACTCAAATGACTGTAATTGAGTAGTTTTTCTCAGGAATTGTAATTTACTAAGTAGTTTTAAAAATGTGTACATTTACTTTCCATTGAGTACATTTTTAGTGCAGTATTGGTACTTTTACTCTACTACTTTCCTTCATTCTGCAGTCACTACTAGGCATGGGCCGGTATAAGATTCTGACTATTCTGTTTCAACAGATTCTGTCACAACCTAAATCTAACCTAATATTAATGTATCATGACGTTGTGTGTCTGCTGATAAATAACTAAATACACTACAGAATGTTACGTTTACAAATATCTATAAATTACATGTAAATGCATTAGCTTTTTACAGCTTAATACTCACAACTCACGGAGACGCAGATTCAGAGTTCCACATGAGGTGGTCCAACAAAATGGTAAGGCTTATAATCTAATTAATACATATTAAACCTCTTTAACATTATTAAATGCATATGCTGAATCACTGATATGTGTTGGCTTGCATTAAGTCACAGTTCCAAAGTTAAATTTCAAATGCTTTATTTTATTTTCAAGATCTGAGGTGAACTATCTGCTGCTGCTTTCAGTAGTATGGCAATAAATGTCATGTAAAATGCCATTCAAACTCACATTGTCAGCATTCAACACTAAAACCACATGAGGTGTACCTGAGGCGATCATTATTCTGTTGTTCAGCGACAAGAAATAGACGCCGTTTCTAAGGGTGCTTTCACAACTAGACATTTTTTTAACCTAGCGCATTTTCCCAGTTAGCACGATTTGTTTGGCATATGTGAAACCCGCAATCGTGCTCGGATCCTTGCCAAAACAAATCGGCCCGAGATTGTCTGAATGAGGTGGTCTCGAACCGATTGAAATGAAATCTGGAGTGGATCAATTGTAGTGAGAAAGCAACACGATCCGAACCAGGCTTTATTACAGTGTATTATAGATATGTAAAAGGCATATATACGACTATATGTAGAAAGAATTATGAGTAGGGCGGGATGTCATTCCTACCAGTAAATGTGCGTTTCATGTTAAATACGAAAGTGAAAGCATGCTAACTATTAACGAGAGCCATTTATCTGTTAGGAAAATTGACCAAAGAGCAGTCTTCGTTTACCTGTTATTTCGCTCTATAATGTAAAGCCTTTAATGCATAATTCTAGGCAACGGCTATGTATGAGAAAGTCTAACCTCTTGAGTTACATTTGGTGATGTCGTCTGTGGGTGTCACCATTCAACATTAAAGTGCAGCTTTTCCCTTATATTGTCTTGCTGCTCATCGTCTTAAAATAAAGACACATGACAGCTGACGCGGGACTCTGCAAAATAAACCGTGAAACTTTGACCAATGTGCGGAGAGTTTACTCACACGTGTTTTATTTTTAACTATTTTGGTCTGCTTGTAAATTTTGCCGTGTGAAAGCAAACCACACCAAGAACAAAGTGCAACATTATAACAATTTTAATTCCTGTTTGGGAAAATCATCCACAGGTGTGAAAGAACCCTAAAATATAAATTTCAGGTGTTGGTTTTAGTTATGGGACGATTACTGTTTTTAAGGTATACCGCGATTTGGAAAAGTCAAGGTTTTAAAACTGACAAAATTTCCTGTAATACCATTCCTAAGGTATGTGTAAGATTTTTAATTTACTTTTTTTTTTTTTAGAACAACAGTATCTCCAGCAGAAAAAAATATCCAAAGATGCCATTTTAAATAGTAAAGAAATCTGTGTTTTTGAAGACAGCAGAAGTCAATGATTCATTTGAATTATATAGCCGGACGTGTTTACTGCTCCAAAATATCATAAATCTTTCAAAAAATAGAATATATTGTTTTCAAAGGGGAAAAAAGTTTGTTACACAGACATTTAAAAAGAATATATTTTAGAGCAGTGAGCAAAATACTTTGATACCGTGTCATTTTTATCCAAGATTATCATACTGTCAGAAACTTATACCGGCCCATGCCTAGTTGGTTAGGACAAAAACTCGTTTTAATATGGAAAATATTACTTTTATCACGTCCTATCTACCAGGCCTACTTCTATCCATCCTTTTATTTAGAACACGACTTAAATCAGCTTTTAGCCTTGATAGTCAGGCTCTTGTTGATGTCATCAATCTGGCAACCTGCGCTTGCTTGTGTTTTGAGGCGTACAATACCTAGTTCAACCACTGGGTGTCAAACTTACATACTGCACCTTTAATCAATTGGTCTTGCGACAACATGAATGAATTGTGTGGAACCCTGAATTTTTCACAGTTTAGTTTAAAGAGTAAATATTGCATTTTGTATGCATGTTCATATGTATGAACAATTTTCGATCATTTTAAAAGTCTAGAAGGTCATTTGAAAAGCAAATCTGATACAAACTGGAACCACATGCTCGCATTTCCAGCAAACTGTTTGCATATGAATATGAATAAAGATGAATGGAACATTAAATGTATAGTGTGCATGCTCCTTTAACCCATAAACATGCTTTATGGCATTTGGCCTACTGAAAATGTCTTTCACAGTTACAAATGAGCTAAAGTTGTACAGGCACTAATTAGCAGGCTCTCGCTCTCCCTCCTCTCTGACTTTGCTCAATGGAATCCATTTACATTTACTACTGAAAGGTCAGCATCTGTGTAAAGCCTGCCTTAATCACATGCACAAATGAAAAGGAGGACAGCAAAGATAACTCCTAATCTAACATAATAATCCAATAAAATGAGACAAGCATTACCGTAATGCATATATAAACACATCTAGCACACACAGCAGTCACACTTGAGAAAATGTGTCGGGTTTAATTTCAATTAAACTTTATTAACAGCATTTGCATTTTTAAAAGCAAAGGTGAGAATGAGAATGAATATGCATATTTGTGTATTTTTTTTTTAACTCGCCACCCTCCAGCTTTTCACCAGGCTTCGGATTTAAAAGCAAAGGAGACAAGTTAAATGTAATAATAAATGTAAAGTAAAGGAATGTGTATCATAGCCATGTAAATCTTTCAGCCATGAACAATCAATATCTGCCCATCGCTAAATTGGTCACAGAGAATTTTCAGTTGCATCGCTTATTTTAAGGCACAAAGCTGGCATTATGCTGTGGGGATGTTTTTCAATAGCAGGAACTGGAAGACTAGTCAGGATAGAAAGAAAGATTAATGCAGCAATGAACTGAGACATCCTGAATGAAAACCTTCTTAAGAGTGCTCTTGACCTCAGACTGCGGCGACGGATCAACTTCCAGCAGGACAATGACCCAAAGCACACTGAAAAAATATCAATAGAGTGGCTTCACAACAACTCGGTGAATGTCCTTGAGTGGCCCTGCCAGAGCCCAGACCTAAATCTTACTGAACATCTCTGGAGAGATTTGAAAATGGCTGTACATTGTCACTTCCCATCCATCCTGATAGAACTTGAGAGGTACTGCAAAGAGAAATAGGCAACAAATCCCAAAGACAGATGTGCCAAGCTTGCGGCATCATATTCAAAAAGACTTGAGGCTTTAATTGCTGCCAAAGGTGCATCAACAAAGTATTGAGCAAAGGCTGTGAATACTGATGTACTTGTGACTTTTCAGGTTTTTATTTTTAATAAATTTGCAGCAATTTCAAAAAATATTTTATTCACATTGTCATTATGGGGTATTGTGTGTAGAATTTTGAGGAAATAAATTAATTGAATCCATTTTGGAATAAGGCTGTAACATAAGAAACTGTGGAAAAAGTGAAGCGCTATGAATACAACTAAAATCTGTGCATTATCAATGGGGGACAGTATGTAACAAATTCATACAGGTCAAGCTGTGTTTCTACCCATTCTACACTTCTATTTCTCCCTGCTCAACTCATGCTCTTTCTCCAGTTCCATCTCTCTTGCTCTACCAGGATAAGAGCCCTAATACTCCTCAAATTACTGCACTAGTCAATCAACAACAAACACCCACACCGTAAATAGCAGCCACACTCGTACCAAACAATGCGAGAAGGGCCACAAATAGGATGCGTACAGCACAACCAAACTGTCTCCGCACTTCAGGACGCATGGCCCCCTACAGCAAATGACAAGTCCCTGCAGTTCATGAGGCTTTTTCCAAGAATAGTACAGCAATGAGCCGAAGACAGAGGACGAGTCCCCAACGGGATGCTTTCAGATGAAAATATGGAGGTAGGAAGGTAGCAGAGGGTGGCCCGACATCCCAAAGGTCCCAGTGATGTACGTGGAATTCGACAGGGCCTGGAGTTTGCCCACTCTCTGTGGGGAAAGGAAGAAAAGAGAGAACAGGACGGATACAGTGGTGCACAGAAAATAAAGTAACAGCAGTGCCGGAGGTGGCAGAATTCATATGCACAGATTCAGACATTGGGGCTTCACTGCAGGAGGGAGAAATGAGAGAGGGAGGGGCAGCAAAAGCTCTAGATCCCTCAGATAAATATTTACACAGTAAGAGACGAACCCCCCAGTCATGAAAGAAGAGAGAGAGAGAGAAAGAGAGAGAGAGAGAGGGTGAGAATGAAACTTGTATTTTTAAGATATTGTTAGTGCACTGGTAAGTGTAAGAGCAGCAAAGGCAGGGCTTGACGCTTACTTTTTCCAGGAGGAGCACATGCGCTCCCAAGTTGAAAAATTTAGGAGCACATTAAAGAATTTTAGGAGTGCAGTGAGAATGTATAAAATAAAGTGTTTTTGTCTAATAAATGTACATGAGGAGATATTTAATAGCAAAGCGGTTTCATTTACTTGAATACAATAAGTACAATAGGTTTTATTTTATTGTGAATACAGCTTAAATAGTATTTAATAATTATTTATAATTTAAGCTGCATGACTGCAGCAGTCCACAGTAGGATCGGGATCAAATTGCTCTAACGAGGGCCTCTCTAAACTGATCTGAATCAAGTCTTCAGTTGTGGACATGCCTAGACAGCTTCTTGTTGAATTTTTGATCCAGTTTTGAGCTAAAAAATATCTTTCACACAGGGATAGGGAGTTATTGTTACAAGTTATTGTTAAGTTAAAAAATATATGCAGTATCACATAGTGCAAACATTCACATGACCAGAGCGAATTAAATCTGTGTTCGTACCATAAGAAGATTATGGCTGTATCAGTGGTCCCAAACAAAACATTTTTAATTTTATTATAATTTATATTTTATATATTTTTATAATAATTTACAATATTTGTTTTAATACTGGTTACAACAAAAGTTCTAATTGTGATGCGTTCTCAAAAATATTGCTGGGATGCAAGACAGAACATTTTATTCTGTCAAAATGATCTATAAGTAAAGTGAGTGAGAAAGATGCAAGGTAGGGCTGTGCAATATGGACAAAATAATCATATTGCGATTTTATTAACAAATATTGCGATTGCGATTTTGGCAACTGTTTTATTCTTTTTCAAACAAGCTACATATATAGTAAATGTATTCAATGCACAAGAAGTGCATAATAAAACATTTCACAATGAAATAACATAGTATTAAGTTTAATAAACAAAACTGTTGTAAAATTGTCTTTATCAGAATCAGAATCAGAATCGGTTTTATTGCCAAGTGTGCTTCACACACACAAGGAATTTGTTTTGGCTACAGAAGCTTCCAGTGTACATAAAGTGACAAGTGACAACACAAAAAATTCTGAAAAAATAAAATAATAATAATAAAAAATGATGAACATTAAACAGATGCGGTTAGTGAAGAAACCTGGATGTTGAGTTGTATGTACAGATTGTTATAAATATACAGGTTATAAGGTGCTGTGTACAAGTGCAAATGTAGAAGTATTGCATTGTATATTGATATAAGGTGCTGTGTACAAGTGCGTATGAGAAAGTATTGCACATATTTATTGCACAGTAGGGGAATATTTAACTGTTCATAAGGTAGACAGCCTGAGGAAAGAAACTTTTCCTGTGTCTGGCTGTTTTTGTGCTCGGTGCTCTGAAGCGCCGACCAGACGGTAACAGTTCGAACAGGTAGTGTGCTGGGTGTGAGGCGTCCAGAGTGATTTTGCGAGCCCTTTTACTCACTCTGGAAGAGTACAGTTCTTGAAGTGTAGGAAGGGTAGTGCCAGTGATTCGTTCAGCAGTCCGGACTATTCGCTGTAGTCTACGGAGGTCAGTTTTGGCAGCTGAGCCGAACCAGACGGTGATTGAAGTGCAGAGGATGGATTGGATGACAGCTGAGTAGAACTGTACGAGCAGCTCCTGTGGCAGGTTGAACTTCCTCAGCTGACGAAGGAAGTACAGTCTCTGCTGGGCTTTCTTCACAATAGAGTCTATATGAGTGTCCCACTTCAGATCCTGAGAGATGGTGGTGCCCAGGAACCTGAATGACTCTACTGCAGCCACAGTGCTGTTCATGATGGTGAGTGGGGGGAGTGCAGGGGGGTTTCTCCTGAAGTCCACTATCATCTCCACTGTTTTGAGCGTGTTCAGCTCCAGGTTGTTGTATCTGCACCATAACGCCAGCCGCTCCACCTCCTGTCTGTATGCAGACTCGTCACCGTTCTGGATGAGGCCGATAACAGTAGTGTCGTCTGCAAACTTAATTTAAAACAGACAACATAAAAATAAATGTGGTGATAGACACTTGCTGCTCTTCACAAAGTCCCCATGATGCTAAAGCTTCTTTCAAACTTTTGGATATATTTTCTCCAATGTGATCTTTTGGGAAGAATGCTGTTTGCAAACATCGACTTCATTTCAGAGTTGTCATTAATATAGTGGACCATTAAACTCATGTACTGCTCCATTGTTTTGCTGGACCACATATCTGTGGTCGTGGCGAAGTATTCAGTAAATCTGCTTGAGCTTGTGTTCAACGCCCGTCTTGCATTTCTCATACATTTCGGGAATAGCAAATCGTGTGAAAGGAGTACGAGATGGCAACTGGTACCGTTCGTCAAGTGTTTGTATTAGTCTTCGGAAGCTGTCTTTACTGACGATGTGCGCAGGCATCATATCTTTGCATATATGTTAGGTGATTGCGTCTGTAGTTTCTTTGTGCCGTTTTGACCCCTTCTCATAAGGCACGGCGCTTGCAAATGCTTGAACAATGGATACTTGTTCAATCTGTTCGAGCTGGCTTTGATAGTGCTTTTGTTTGTTTCGATGGACTTTGTCGACATTGATCATACAGTTTATTTTTGATGCTGTTTTAAGTGTTGGAACAGATTTGTAGTATTGCTCCGTTTTGTTTTTCATTTCACAAGTCTTGCAAATTACCTTGCTCTGTGACACATTCTCTCTCCTGAATCCAAAATACTCCCAAACGACTGACGTTAAATTTCTTTTTGGAACCAAATAATTTCTATTTAGCCCTGCATCCATATTTTATGTTCTTTCCTCCTGCTCGCCTATTCGGTTCTCCCACTCAACTTCAGCTGGTTAACATCTTTCTCCTGCTCAGCTTAGCTGTAATTGCTCGGTGCGCTGCGCCAGCTCTGATTGGTTAACATATTAAAATCATGCACACAAGAACATATTCTGAATAAAATTTTAAATAAAATATAGATAACAATTGCAGCCTTATGCGGTTTAGAAATTGCATGTGCTTAAATCACGATTTTTTTACGATTGCGATTAATTGCACAGCCCTAATGCAAGGATTCAAGTAGAACTTAATCTCTTAATGTAAATTAAAGCTTGAACCCTGTTTTCATAAGACGCATTAAAGATGTCCATATTGTGGTTGAGTGCAAGACATTTTATGTGTTCAGTGCTTCCCACAGGTCTGAAATATACTTGCGATGGTGGCTAAATTGAAACACACATTTTCCACATGGCATATAAAATAATGTTACTTTCAAGAATATTTCTATTTAGCAGATTTTATTTTATTTGCATAATATATTACACAGTTCAAACCCCAAGTAACGACATCCTTTCTATTCAACTTTAATAGCTCTCAGCAACAGAATAATTTCGTATTCTGTTATTATTATTATACATTTTTCTTATAACTGACAAATTTTATGCTAAAAAAAAAAAAGTTTAGCATTTAACTCCTTTTACATGACACGGTTTCTT
Source organism: Danio aesculapii (assembly GCF_903798145.1). Lineage (NCBI taxonomy): Eukaryota > Metazoa > Chordata > Actinopteri > Cypriniformes > Danionidae > Danio > Danio aesculapii. The sequence goes on along the minus strand of NC_079452.1, from coordinate 36,669,690 downwards.
TTCAGTGTGTTTAAGTAAAAAAAAAAAAACTTGAAATAAAAAATAAGAAATCCACTCTCACTCTTAGAGTCATGTCCATCACTGAAAGGTAAAATCTGCTCTCTCACTCTGCTGTAGGCTTGGTGCTGCTGAGAGATTGAGTCGCACCGGCCAAAGTTTGCGTATAAAGTAATGCAACAACGCATTCAGTTAACAACAGATATCGAAAGCAGAATTCTGGACATTTTAGGAGATTTAGAAATCCAGGCCCAATGCATTTTTAAATCCCAAATAGAGGACATGTCCGGGAAAAAGGATGTATTGTCACCCTAAATAATGAGCTGGTCAGTCTATTTACTAAAAGGCCTTTTTTTCCTCTTCTCAAAGCTACTACCAAAGTCAGAACAGGTGCAGTTTAGTGTCCAGTGCGTCTCTGTGGGCCTGCGTAACACGTGAGTCAGTTGGGGTAGTGTATTCAGCTTCTTGCGAATACAGAACCGGGCCGCTCAGGTAAAGTCTATGTGTGGAAAGCACTGATGTTGAATTAGGTCTCGTACTTGATGCGGCAAGATATGCCATGACCTAATTGCAAACATTTTCTATAAGCTTCACACACTGTGCAGCTCAGCCGTCATTCGTTGCCTTGCGTTGCTTAGCAATGTATACAAAACAACGTATGTGAAGACCGATTTACGTGAAATAAACCAGTGAAGATGTGCTGTTGTTGAGAGTTTCCGCGTGTGCTACGGTCACAATAGATTTCTAATGTTATGCACCATAATGCACATTGAGAAACAGTGTGAGCAACATGTTGTCTTATCGTGACCAAGTAATTAGTCATCAATCAAGCTTATTAAACTAAATTCGCACATGCGACCAAATAAATTTTGCAGTTCGCACACGTCTATTTTTAGTCGCAAATGCGAGCGAAATGGTCGCACTATCGAACCCTGAAAGGTGCATGTACACTTTTTTTCTTTGGTCTTTTTTAGCACTGAACAGGGTAAGGATTCAGCATACAGTGTCTCGGGGTAAAGAGAATTTGCACTGAAAGCCCACTCTGCAGTGACCAAACCTTAATCAAAATGCTAGGGTAACCTTTGCAGAGGAGCATGTTGTGTCGAAAAAAGAACTAGTCCAAAGTTCACTTTAGCGATGAAAGAAAGTTTCATTCTTTTGGGTCAAATGGGAAAGATTGAACCCAAAGTCTGTAAAAAAGTCATCTGAAGGTGGAGGTGAAGTGTGATTGTTTGGTGATGTTTTCTGCAGCTGGAGGTACTCGAGTGTGTTTTGTTAATTACAACATTCCATGGTATGTTATTTCCAGAAAACAAATGCGGAAACCAATGACACAAGCCAGGCCCATAGCAAAGGTCCAGAATTTGTCTCATACATGGGCTCAGTTGTCCTATTTTGACTGCTGTGCCATCATATATTGTAAAAATAACTTATCAAAGTAGGCTTCAAGACTGAGAAGAATCTGACATTAGTGATGAGATGTATTGTTGTTAAATAGAGAAAAGAATTTACGTTTTAACTTTTATTCAAATTTCTTGGACCTTATTCTTTAAAAAAAAAAGACCATTAAAAAGGTATGAAGCACCTAAATTAAACTTTTAAGCATATACAATTTTAATACTAGGCTATTGTTGTGATGCACGAATTTTCAAATGTACTTTTTTTACAAGAGATGCTAGATTGGGAAAATTGGGAAACTCTACATTATTATTATTATTATTATTATTATTATAGCATCATGTGTATTTTTTATTATTCAAGTGGTCAAATTCTGACTGAGGAAAGTTGAATGTTTAATATTATATACACAAATGAATAATCGTCATTATTAATCGTGATTAACATTTTGAGCAAAATAATCGTGATTATAATTTTTTCTGTTATCGTGCAGCCCTATTGTTCGCCTCATATTGTATATTATTATATTTCTGAAGCTCATATTGTTTTTCCCTCCCTGCATTCATTACCCAATCAGCAAGCAATTTTCATGCAGGACAATGAACCCGGTCATGCAGCAAAACAGGTAAAGCAGTTCTGCAATAATGAAGAGGCCAACCCAGAGTCCTGATGTAAACCTTAATGAAAAACTGAACATTTAACATATTTTTTGACTTGTGTAACAAATACAATTTATTTGCAACCTTATATCAACACCGTTCTCTTATTTTAACTATCATTTTCAGTAATCATTGTACAGTAATAGCAGTAGTGAAAGTAGTATGTACATAGATCACTGCTTTAACATTATTAAGATTGTGTGTAAGAAAAAAAATACACTTTTTCGATTTTACTTTTGGCCTGGAGACTGAACTTCTTGCAATTTTACCTGAATCCACATGCTCTATCCTAGTCTATCCCTTAAGGCAAAAGGGCCAGAACACAACCAAAGCAAAATCAACAAATAATAATGTTTTTATGGCTACAGTATTGAGTTTTCTGTTTGTTTTGTAAGATCAGTAAGTTTGACAAAAAAAGGTCTTCTCAAAGTACAGTATGAATGTTTGATGGTCTGAGGCATCAGTGCAGAAAGAGGACGGTGAGTTTTGACAGCGGATTAGAGAGTAAAGAAGACGGCGAGGTGATGATAGAGCGAGCCGTGCTCCAGTCTGACAGCGGGGAGAGGAGGACGGCCATATGCGCCATCTCTCTGGGCCCTCGGGGAGACAGGAGACAAGGTGACGTACTGAACACGCACGTCCCTACAGGAGCACTGGAAGCTGATCAACAACACGGGCCTGACAGTCACTCCAACAAGCAGACGCATGCGGCGAAACGGCAGGAAACGGGACGAGATGAACGCAATCAAAAGTTACAGTGATGGAGTCAATGATCATGTAAGATCATTAGTCTCGGCTCATCAGCTTTTCCTTACAAGACCTTGTGCACAAATCAATGTGCTGTATTTCACAAAAGATTAAAGTCTACAAAGAGGGTTTAATGAAGCCCCCTACAGATGAATGAATTCTCTCGCTCTGTCTCAACAAGAACATGCTTGGCTTATTATTGTGAAATCATATATATCAGACAGATCTCAGCTGAAATGGCATATAAAAACATAAGAAATGGATAATACCCTACATGCTGGATGACAGATGGATGGACAGACAGAAAAACAAACAGATGGTTAGACAAATGACAGATAAACATACAATGACAGGCAGTAGATAGATAAATGCATAGGATGGATGGAGAGATGGACGGTAGTGTTGTCACGATAACGAAATACATTACCAATCATTACTGAAATTTTAAAAACGTCCATTTCCCGCTAACATTAGAGCGCTGTTGAGCACAGATACAGGGAAACTGGTGCGTTTTAAAGCCGTGATTCATCAGCAGATCGCTCGTATGTCAGCCTATTACAGTGGCCGAGAGAGCTTAACGCGCTGCAATTTAAGAAAGCACATGCAATTAGACAAAACACCAGCAAATAAAGAAACAATCTTCATCAATTTGACAGCACACGTGTTGCAAATTGGTCACAACACAAACAACTGAAGAACCGCGCTGCAAATCGGTCACAACGCAAACAACTGAAGAACCGCGCTGCAAATCAGTCACAACGCAAACAACTGAAGAACCGCGCTGCAAATCGGTCACAACACAAACAACTGAAGAACCGCGCTGCAAATCAGTCACAACGCAAACAACTGAAGAACCGCGCTGCAAATCGGTCACAACACAAACAACTGAAGAATCGGTCACAACACTTGCAAATATGCATGTAACACAACGGAAATGTTTCTAGGGGACCCAAAAACATGACGGACCCTGCTGAGATATGGATGTGTTATTTTGCCGTATCTATTGCTCAGTGAAGTGATTGGTAGTCTTTGAAAGGAGAGTTGTTTTTCGTTTATTTTAAGATCTTGATTATCTATTCCACTTCTATTTTTTTTTTAAATATATTTATTATCTGTTTTTTGTCCTGTCTCTGTAATCCTGTTACACTGTAGAAGCTCTGTCACGAAAACAAATTCCTCGTATGTGTGAGCATACCTGGCAATAAAGCTCTTTCTGATTCTGATTCTTCTACATGACATAATAAACCCAGAAAAACACACACATACATATATATATATATATATATATATATATATATATATATATATATATATATATATATATATATATATATATATATATATATATATATATGATAATAACAATTATTAGCCCCCCTTTGAATTTTTTTTCTTTTAAAATATTTCACAAATTATGTTTAACAGAGCAAGGAAATTTTCACAGTATGTCTTATAATATTTTTTTTCTTCTGGAGAAAGTCTTATTAGTTTTATTTCGGTAGGAAAAAAACTGTTTTTAATTTTTGTATGAACCATTTTAAGGTCAAAATAATTAGCCCCTTTAAGCAAAAATCTTTTTTCGACCGTCTACAGAACAAACAAATATACAATAACTTGCCTAATTACCCTAACCTGCCTAGTTAACCTCATTAACCTAGTTTTTAAATGTTACTTTAAGCTGTATAGAAGTGTCTTAAAAAATATCTAGTAAAATATAATGTACTGTTACTATGGCAAAGATAGAAGAAATCAGTTATTAGAAATGAGTTATTAAAACTATTATGTTTAGAAATGTGTTGAAAAAAAAAATCTCTCCGTTAAACAGAAATGGGGGATGGGGGTTACAATTCAGGGGGGCTAATAATTCTGACTTCAACTTTATATAAGCAGTAATGGCATAATGAAGCCTTGTTTGTAAAATCACATGACCTTGGCTTGCATGCTCTAAAGCACTAATTCGAAAGAAGCATTGCTTGGAAAGCTGACTACACTGGAATGCAACATTTTCTCCACTTTCAAATGAAGAAAATGTTCCAGCTAACTTATCTTGTTCATCTGAAAGGTTCTATTTATGTTTTGAACCTTTATATTGAAAGTGTAACTTGTGCACATTTATATAATTCTATGGACTTACTTTGCATATTTTCATACCAAACACAAAGGCCCAATCCTAATTATTTTTTTTTACCCCTACCCCTTGAAAAAGAGTGAGATGGGGAAAGGCTTCAAATGCTACCCCTAAGAAATGGGACAGCAACACCTGCACACGTCATTATATGTCATCTTGATCTCTTAATTCATATGTCATTGATGATGCCAACCGAAAGTTATTCCAGTTGCTTTTTTTTTTGGTATTTATTTTCAGAAAAATCACTGAAGGCAACAATATCATGTTATCATAATGATATAATGTGGCAATAAGCTCATAACTGTACTGTGCATTTACACCATGCCCATATTCTTCTAAACACACAAAAACAACATTAACATTATAGCAGACACTGTAAAAAGCTCATTCCCAGCCACTAGACTTTTCTGACAGGGTATTCCAGTGTCATTAAGTGTCACATGTGAAAGTATACAAGACTTATTATTATGGATTGTAGATAGCGAAATTTAGCGATATTAAAAAAATAATACATTTTTTAAGCATGACAGTAAAACACGATTGCCATTGTTAATGTATTAAAACAAATGCTTGTTTGTTGTAAAAATTAGTAATAATGACAAAAATACTAATTTGTGCATCTCCTGACCTCCGAGTGCAGCCATGCTGCCACTGTAGATGGTGTATTCTGGGAAATTTTCATACTCCTTGGTTTTAAGTGAGAAAAATCAAGGGCTAACTAGTCCTTCCCCTTATCCCTACACCTTCAAGCTAAAGAGAGTTGGGAAGGGGTAGAATTGAGATTTGGCCTAATTTATGCCGAGTTCAGACTGCATGATTTTAGCCCCAATTTTGACTTGGCAACAGGTTTTGAGAAATCGCCGTCAAATGCCTGGCAAATTGGTGCTCGTTCACGTGAGTAACAACCACACAGTGTGAACTATCAAAAGACGCGATCAGAGAATCACAAACGAGTCGTAGACACCTGTCAAATATTTAGCATTTGGCATCTAAAAATCCGAAGCTCTCTGCGATTCAAAATCATGCTGTGTGAAATGTGTTCCGATTGAAAATAACATTGCCGATTACCTACAGCCAATGCAAGAGTAGCATCCACTAGCATGGGTATCTGAGAGAAGTTGGGGAAGAAGTTAAGTGCTTCTTTTCTGTCTATTTGGACCGAAGAAATGGAGGAAAAACTAGTGTAAATTTGGCGGGAGCACCCGCGTCTGTTTGACGTGTCATCTGAGCAATATCACAACAGAGTTGAAAAAGAAAAAAGTTTAGTAAAAATTGCTAATTTCCTTCAAAACCCAGATGAGCGAAATAAGTACATTTTCAACCCCACTAAAGCTTCTTTCTCATTAATTAATAACTTAAAGATACTACATGACTAGGGTTGTCACGATACTGGAATTCAATACCAATCGGTACTGAAATTTTAAAAACATGGTCCCCATTTTTAAGAACATGCTTCATAGCACTTAAATGTTTGCGGGAAATGGACGTTTTAAAAATTCCAGTACCTATTGGTATCATATTCCAGTATCTTGACAAACCTTTACATGGGTTGGGTCGATGGACCCTGTCATCGTCCATCGACGTTGGCTGATAGACATCACAATGCTGATCCAGCATCGCGATCCTCCACCCCATCCCCATCGCAGCTGCAACCCGCTCGCGAAAAAATACACACTCAGGCCCGTTTACACTAATAAGTCTTAGTTTTAAAATGGTAATTTAGAACAAAAATGATCCACGTCCACACTGGCGTTTCATCTAGTATTTCTGAAAAGCCCTCCTTCGACACTTTACCACTGAAAACGCACATCACATAACCACACACACACATGCAAACAAACAAACACACACACACACACATAAACAAACACACACACACACACACACACACACACACAGTCATGTGCTGCAGTGTCTGAGCGGTGCACGTCGGACAATTTATCATAGATGTACTGCTGGATCGCATCTAAATTTGGTTGTTAAAGGTGATATTTAGTTAATCTTATCTCTATCTAACGACTCTTTGGTCTTTTGAATCTATCAGGTAACGTGTCACAGTGTCAGTACACTCCTTCAATATTTAGATTTCACGCTTGTGCTTAGTAATTTTAGTGAAAACCTCAGATACTGTTGGTTGGTTCCTGTTGGTTGTACATCTTTTTACCAATTTTGTTGAAGCCATTATAACACAGATCACTCTTCCCATTCATGCAAAAGTCCTGTGGAAAAAGTGATTGACAGGTCGTAATTTGAGTGTAACTTTTTTTAGTTTGTGTGTAAGGTTATTTATTTATGATTTGCTTATGGGCAAAACAAAGACCATGCAGGTCAGGTAGTTGAAACAGTAGGCTACAAATAATTCATTCGTTATTAATTAATTAACTATTCATAAATAAGTAATTCACCGCTGCGTACGACGATGATGCCATCGTCCATAGCGATGTTTTACACTTGACATCGTACGATGCCAAACTGGTCGACATCGCCCAACCCTACCCTATACATGACATCACGTTGTTTCCTTGTCACTTCTCTCATGTGTTTAGTTGTGAGAAGTAGTTTGTGGACCAAGACAAAGTTGTCGGCGATTCTTCCTATTGTCAAGTCATGCAGTGTGAAACCCCCTGTCACCGATCCATCCTACAGTGTAGGCACAGCAGGGACTCAACACTACTCCAGATTGTCATGCAGTGTGAAAACATCTGTGACGCAACTACTTTAAAAATCATGCTCAACTCGGCAGTAGGGATTGAACTGAAAATAACCTCAGCACACTTATGTATTAATATTAGCCTAACAGCCAACCAATATATAGTTGCAGACAGTGTTTGTGGTGTTTTATACATATAGTCTTTAATTATTTTTATAATCACTAGAAAACTGTTCAAATAATTTAAACTGAAATCAATATTTCACATGCACATACGGTCAGCCTATCTACTGCATGCACTACCATCATTAGACACAATAACCTTTCCCTATCAGTCTGTCCCATGATGATTAACACTGAGAACCCGGTCATTATTAAAATCATGCCAGCTCTGAGCACAATTAATGGTGATAAAATCCATTAGCTGTGTGTTTACTGTAACTGCAAGAGATATCAGACCCTCCGCGGTGTCTCTTTGCCTGTCTGTCCTCTGTACGGAGCTTAGATTAAATAATAAATGATCAATATCCACCCGGCAATCGCCACAGTGACTTAGTGCAGCCATCGATCTGAAGCCTGGAGGGACGTGATGAAAAAAGAAGCACCGTGACAGGTCGCATCGTCAGGCTTCAGCTCCCCAGACTGCCGAAGATCTGCAGCTCTGCTAATCTAGAGCGGCATCTAAAGTCTGGGCACACTGCCGAGTGCAGGAGCTGGGCCGTTTGTGTTTTTGGGTGAGGGAATGTGATTTGAGAAAGAGATGTGATTGAAAGAGCGATGGTTTGTAGGGGGTGACAAGGTATTGGTGCATTACCGAGTGCATTTGAGAGCTCGGCAAAGGTCACTCGCTCACAGGCAAGGAAAGATCATCTACACGCATTCTGCCTGTCTACCTGAGCTGTCTGATGTAGGATTTAGATTTATTCCTATATCGGTTCTAGCTAAAAAAATGAAAAACCCAAAATAATGGAGTATAAAACTGAATGGTATTCCAGTATATGAGCAAATCCAGCATTTTGGATGTGACATTTGCAGTAAGATCTCAAAACATGAATTCATATATCAAGTATATGTTTAAGGATTCAACAATTAACTGATTTCACTATTAACTGTGCTTTAATTCGCCGCGGTTAATTAATCGTTAGACTTCTCAACACCGTGTTTCTGCATGGAATGAAACAGCTACAATTATAAGTTATGCCAACTGTGCACTAGTTTAAAGTTCCGAGCTTGTACACAGAGGCTATTATGCACAAACACTATATTTATATGGCTGAGGCTATTAACTAAGGGCCGTTCATATATCGCGTCTTTTGCAGGAAAGTTTGTTATTTCCAATGGAGGCGCGTGACTTGTGAGTGCATATTGGGAGTGGCGCGTGGCATGATGCGCTCACTTTCCAGGCACACTCAGTTGAAAGATTGCTGTGAGCATACCGCGAGTTACATGACAAGAAATGACCGATCAGCTTCATACTTTATATAGAACAGAGCTCGAGAAACATAAACACTCAGGCCCCGTTTACACCAATACGTCTTAAAATGGCATTTTAGAATGAAAATGATCCACACTGGTGTTTCATCTAGCATTTCTGAAAGGCCTTCCGTCCACTGAAAACGCACATCACATGACCACACACACACACACTGTCAAGCGCTTGTCTGAGCTCCAGAGAGCAGTGCACGTCGGACAGTTTATCAAGGTTGTACCACTGGATCGAGTCTCACTATAGTTGTTAAACGTGATATTTAATTAATCTTGTCTCTATCTAACGACTCTTCGGTCTTTTGAATCTATCAGGTAACGTGTCATAGCGTCAGTACACTGCTTCAGTCTTTTGCTTTCACGCTTGTACTTAAAAATGTTAGTGAAAACCTCAGATACTGTTGGTTGGTTCCTGCTGGTTGTGCACCTTTATTACCAACCAAGTCTGAATGTGCGCCATTATAAGCATATAGATCACTCTGCCTATTCATGCTAGAATCCTGCAGAAGAAGTGATTGACAGGTGGCAATTTGTGTGTAACTTATCTTTATTCATGATTTGTTATGGGTAAAACAAAGACCATGCGGGTCAGGTAACTGAAACGGTAGGCTACAAATAATTAAGTTGTTATGAATTAATAAATTATTCATAAATTATTTAATCACGGCTGCCTACGACAACAATGCCATCATCTATCGCAAGCGCTCACGCTTTTCACCTGCTTTTAGATGTTTCGTCATCACCACCTCAGGTCAGGATAACAACACATTTGAAAATGAGTGCCAGATAGCAGCAGTGAGAAGAATTATGTAAGGGATGTAGGATGTAGGTTTTCTTGTGCATCCCAGCCAGTAGCTCCCCATTTGAAAGAGTTTTTAGCATAGGGGTAATGTAGTGTCATTCAATTTCACAATTTGTAATGTTGCAGTATGTATTTGAAAAATTATGTTGGTTCCTTTACTTGAAAGCTCAGATTTGATTCTCATAAGTTGTTTTGTTTATAGAGTTTGAGGTTTACTGTATCATTATTATTGGCATCTTACAGATGTTGATCTGCCTTAAAGTTTGCTTTGATTGTTCAATAAAAGTGATTAAATAAATAAAAAAATCCCAATATACCTAAACGGATTGTAAAATTCAATAATTATCGATACCAAATTATGTGAAACATTATATTGTGATAATTTAATTTTTTCCGTATCATTCAGCCCTATGCTGAAAACCTGTAAACCATTGACTTCACTCACAAGAAAATGTCCAATAGGATTTAATTCAAAGAACTCAATACTACAATTCAACAAACATTGAAACCGATAGGGTTCAATGAATGCATCCTACAACGTAATAAAGGTATGAAACTGAAACTCGTTTCGATGCTTTGATATTCTGAAAAGGGTGATTCAAGACAGCCTCTCATCGGAGGATTATCTCATCTGGTTTTGAGGCCTTGATTAGTGTCTGATTTTAGCGATGTTGTTTTCGTGTGATTCAAGCTGAGAAGGATGCAGAGACACTCGACAGACTTGATTACACACATACACGCTTCGCATTCATTGGCTGAGAACGTGCTGCTCACGCTTCGTTGAGCGCTGGAACAGAAAACATTTTAAGAGGCTGAAGATCAAAGGAAAATGTCTCATGTAAACACTGCTGTCAATCAAGAAGACTGGCACACAAACGTCACTCGTTTCAGCTGGCTTATTTTCCTTGTACGCTTCTAATATTCAAATTACATTATCAGCAACAACAAAACAACAATATTTTTATTTACATCACATATTCATCAACATCACTTGTTTATGAGATGGCATAATATATGCACTGTGTAATGTAGACATTACACACAGTTTAGAAAAACTACTTTAATGTCATTTAAAATGATTATTTTGGTTTTTAGTTGTTATTGGTTCTCATAAATTATATTAAAGTATATAATTTGTCATCTGGGACAAAAATGGGGGTGACTATTAAATGTGAACTGATACATTTATATTAAATATGATTAATTAAATAAAAAATAGATATATATTTTAGCAGCAATGTCTAAATGTTTACATGTCAAAGATTAATTTTTTTTAAAATGTACATTTTAAAGAAAAATTGTCCCATGATAAAACGAACTTTTAATTTGTCACTTTGAGGGGCAATATAAAGTGCATAAATATATAATTAAAAAAATCTTTCTGACACTACTAAATGAGGAATTGAGCATATATTTATAACAGCAATGCTTCCCACACATAGACTTCACTTGGGCGGGCTGCCCAGGTATATTCATGGAATATTAATGGAAAATGTATATCAATGGAAAATGAATGGAAAATGTATATTATTGGAAAATGTTCTCACCAAGTATATTTGGTGAGATTAATTTTTTTTACTATTATCATCCTTTTACTCTTTTTGTATCCGCCCAATAGCCAAACTCCTGCGATCGATTAACCAGTGGAAAATCTATTCCCGCCCTACACATTTCCTACTTCTCGTTGTGTGTGTGTGTGTGTGTGAACTGTAAAAACTTCCAGACAATCTCACATGCTCTGCAGAGACCCACAGAGATGTGCTTTTTTAGGACTTAAAAATGCGTCAGGTCTGGGTTTCTAAATCTCCTAAAATTAAAGAGATTCTGCTTTTGGTTTCACTTTCTAAAGTCATCATTTGTTGGTCATTTGTTGGTCATCATTTGTTGGATTATTTAATCTAAACAACTCAGATAAACTTTTCTATTTACTCAGAGAGGATGAAATGACATCTAAACTGGCTGCAAAATATTTGTACTCCATGGTTAATTAACTCAATTGCCTTATTTAAACAATCTACACTTTTTATTCTTGTAATTATTTTTCTTTTTAGAGATATTGTCTTTTTTTTATTCCTTTGTCATTTATTTCTCATTTGCTGAATTTTTAAAAAAATTGATGTTGACATATTTTATACATATCTAACATGCTTTGGCAATACTGTACAAAATGGCAGCAGCAGACTTTCCATATCAGTGGGTGCACATGGCTCCTCCTGAATAGAATAAAAGTAAAACAAATAGTGGATTTCTTTTTTTAATTCAACAGTCATTTTTTTAAACTTCAACCCATTGAAAAGAAAGTGTATAGCAGTGTCATAATAAATAAAAATATTATTAAAAATCACTTTTTTGTAACATTTAGTTAACCCTGTGCATTGGGTAAAAGGTGTTTTTCAATTCGGCTATCACTGCAAGTATATTTCAAACCTGTGGGAAGCACTGAACAGTATTAACTTCAAGCTACAAAACAAAACAAAACTAAACCAAACCAAGATACAGTCGAAAAACAACAACAGCTTTGCAACATAGCATTAGGACAATACATTGGACAAGGAACTGAGAGACATAAACACAAATTGATGTGTAACTAAAAAAGACACAGGTGAACATAATCATTAAAGCAAGAAACGACCATTGAAACAAACTAGAAAGAGAGATGGTTTGAATTTAAGAGATAAAAAAGCTGTGGCTTAAGCAATGGAAAAATAGCATACTAGCCAACTTGGATCATGTGTGCCTTTTATAACCAATTAATTAATTAACCAATTAATAACCAATTAATTAATTCCCCTTATTTTTTGCCACAGTTGTGCAGCAATCAGTTACAGTTTGCAGATAACAGAAGAATGAAGGAAGGAACGACTTACATATGCTGTACTCAACATGTCAAGAAATCACCATAAGAATGCTCAATATCAATCCAAACTAATCTAAACTACGGTCCCTAATACTATTCCTAAAATTATAGTTTTTTCCCCACAAAAGCAGTTTATTCAGAGTACCATTAAAGCCCATGAAAATAACAGCGGGTTTAAGGTCTTTAAAAATCAGCAATCTCCACTGGCTGATTAATATCTGATATAAAGTGGGTCTCAGAATGTACAAGAAGCACTGCATCAAATTACATTTTTCACTGCCATGTCTTTAAAATATGAACATTTATGTTACCCCAGTATATTCAATGGAGCTTCTGCGCTAGCCTGCTAATCCTGACTGGCGCATGCGTGTAAACGGCTTTTTATCTCGTTTTACACGAGCAACTAAATGAATGCCAAAGTCTGTTTAACTGATTATATTTTAATTACATTACAACATCGATGCTGTGAAAGGAACCTTATAAAATGGAAAAAAGTCACATTAACCATATACCCTATTGTTTACCAGCAAAACCTGAGCTTTAGCTTTAGCCATTAGTATTTTTATAAACAAATTAAGGTTAAAATAAATCTTGATTCGACCCTACACATGATCTTAATTCAGCTTTTCTACGATTCAGGAGAGTGTCAGGAGAGAAGAGTAAAGGCGGATGCACAAGTCAGAGCAACATGGACACCTTTAAACCTTTTTGACAAAACCAAAAACACCTTTTCCGGCTGCAAAATACGCTGTTTGACGGACGAGAACGCGCGTGCACACCAATCACGACTACTTTAGTGAACAGAAGCTGCATATGCTGTGAATAACAAGTAATAAAGCTGTAAATAACATTCAGTTTGCTGCACAGAGCGATCGTTTGAGAGCTGCGCTGAAAGAATGATTTGCATGTGTGTGTTTTTTCTCAGAGTGACGGCAGCCATGAGCCGCACTGGGAAGTGAAAGTGAATCTGGTGTTACAGCAAATTCTGTGATAATCGTATTCTGTGACCCTAGTGGGCGCTGTTCTCACTGTTAGGCTTGAACTCTCTCCCACAGGCACCGGCGTGCACATCATTTAAATGATCATAACACATTTTACAGTTATGATTACGCCAAGCATTTGATATGTTTTTTCTTTCATAGCTAACACAAAGTGTTGTGCATGAAAATAAATGTTTACTGTGTCAGTAGAACTAATCTAGCCTATATACTGTTGAATATAATGTAAGAAGGAATCTGATAATGACAAATGTCTCATTTTACCAGTGAAAACAAATGGTCTGACAATGCTGTCAATGACAGATGACAAGCATGTCTCAAACATACAATAATTCAACATTAGAATTATGAATAGTTATATTCTGATGTCATCATTTTACTGTGAATTAACAAACAGGACATATTGAAAGTCTGGGTAAACAGCAGACCTACACATAGGCCTATTATTATTATTATTAATATCATTGTTGTTGTTTTACCATATGTTTGAGAATTAACAAAAATAATAGCCTACCAATATTAACCTTTATTTTACATCTACAGAATCGTGAGAAAATAATGATCTTGATTTTAAGCAAAAAAAAAAATTGTGATTCACATTTTACCTAGAATCGTGCAGCCCTAGTTAGACTTGCCTTCCAAGGCTTTAGCTAGAAAATGGAACAAAAGAAATATGAATTTAACATAGGAAAACAAAGTAAATACAAACTAAAAGTCTGAAAAACAGAAACTAAATTAGCTCCACAGTACATTTTTGCCTTAAGATTTTCATTTAAAGTGAACTCTTTATGTAAGCAGTGTTCTTTGAGCTACAGTAGGACAACTCAAAGCTGATTATGTAAATTTGTAGCACATTATATACAGCTTTCCCATAAAGATTCATCCGATAATTTTAGTGAACGTCCTCATGTGGTATATAGTGACTGAAAACGCATTCAAGCGTAAGAACACTGAAGCCTTATAATATAATTTCGGTCCATACTTATCGCTTCTCTGCCCTGTTAAAAGCACTTTATCGTTTTCTCAGATATCTCTAAGAGCATTTCCAAGCAGCAGAGGTGTATAGTTTTACTGCAGTAATACATTTGAGCATTTGTTAGTGTCCATTAGACTTACTCAATACCCTCTGGTCAAACTCAAAGAAGTAACGATGACCACAAAACAGCAAAACTAACTGCAACGTCTCCCTCTCACAGAAATGCACACATCCGGTGATAAGCGAAACTACATCACTCCAGTCACAAAGTGCTTGGGAATAGATGACAAATGTGATTAGTGTGAAACGCAATATTATACGTTGCTGCAGGTGTGTTTGAGACTCGACGAAGGATTGGAAATGGCTGCGGTTGCTTTGGATCCGTTGTTTCTCAAATCACCCGGGGTGCATGACAGACGGGCAGAGGAATTAACTAAGGAGTAATTTAAGTTTGTTGGCTTCTTTTCTTCCTGGAACTCTATGGAGACTTCATAAAACTCTCATCCCTGGCAGCTGTAGTTAAACCATCACAGCCTCTGTTTGAAGTAGAGGAAACCACCACACTTATTAAAATAGATTAAAGATCTGGAGTCTATCGGTGGCATCCAGTGTGATTGCGAGCAGCACTCTTTATGTTAATGCTTCCAGTTGAACAGCCATGCAGTCATCTAAATGCAGCTTCAATCTGAACACAAATTACCAAATCTGTTTCAGCAGCATTATATCGAAAGAAAAATACTTCAACAACTGCATCATAAGCTGTACACCTAGCATTTTTCTTGCAAAAACAAACATGTACTGTAAATAGTCTGGGGTTTTTTAAGTAGGGATTTGATTTATCTACAGCAGGGGTCACCAAACTTGTTCCTGGAGGGCCGGTGTGCTGCAGATTTTAGCTCCAACCCTAATCAAACACACCTGAACAAGCTAATCAAGGTCTTACTAAGTATACTTGAAACACCCAGCCAGGTGTGTTGAGGCAAGTTGGAGCTAAACACTGCAGGGACACCGGCCCTTCAGGACCGAGATTGGTGATCCCTGATCTACAGCATGTCTATTGAAAATTCAATGGGCTATATGCACTATATGACTTTTAATTTTAGCCAGTCAGCTTTAGCGATTCCAGTGAACTGTCTTTCCATTATAAAATGGCCATGTTTAAGGTCTGATTTCTGTAAAAATCAGGAATCTTCACTGTCTGATAGATATACGATATAAAGTGGGTCTCAGACTGGACAAGGAGCACTATATTAGATTCCATTTCCCCCCGCCATGTCTTTAAAATAAGACAGTTTACTGTGCTGGCCTGCTGATCCTGACGGCGCTAGCGGTTACACGGTCTATCACCTCGTTTCATGCTTTAACAACTAAATGAATGCTTAGGTCTCATTAATTTAATGTATTGTAATTACATTACAGCATCGATTCTGGAAAAGGACCCTTACGTTATTGAAAATAGTCACATTAAGCTTTCACTGTAAGTTTATTATTGCCTGAAAAACACTAGGGTTGCGTCTGAAAACGCCAACTATTTAGTAGGTACTGCATTTGAACTACTCGGCCGTTAGAAAAGTACGTTCTATAGAGTATTAATGTGAATAATATGAATGGAACTCGCACATACGACATCTGCCATTTTGTCATCATCACATGACCCACCCACATCAGTTGCATCGCTATACTCCCATACATGAATTCTCTTGCATGGCATCATGGGATAGCGTAGCATCCATCAGATATGCACTTCAGAATCTCGCCTGAAGAAGTCAGTCATACGGGTACTTCTCACATACTGTTTTTCGAATTCTGTGAATTCAGACATACTACTCGGCTCGCATACTGTTTATAGCGTACTATACAGTATGGAAAAATGCGATTTTGGATGCAGCTTAGTTGTGCCTACAGCTCAAACAAAAAGCGACAACCAGGGACAACATGATTTCCCTGCTGAAAAAAAAACAGCTTAAACCAGCCTAGGCAGGTTGTTTTAGCTGGTCAACCAGGCTGGTTTTAGAGGGGTTTTGGCCATTCCAGGCTGGTTTCCAGCCATTTCCACCCTGGCCTTAGCTGGTCATGCTGCTAAAACCAGCTAAAACAACCTGTTGTTTTTTTTCAGCAGGGATACTAACTTACAAATATGTATATTTTAAAAATCTTTTCGTAAATCATGTTTTTGCCACACTAACAATAATCAGATTACCATGGTAGTTGTAAATACCTACCAAATAAAAAGTAAATTGGGAAATGTGGGCTATACTACACTTTTACTATCATAAAACCATGGCCAACTAAGTGTATGATTTTTTGTCATTCAATTCAAAAACGCGTTTTTTTCTGGTGCTGTAGGTTATAAAAGTGCATTTCATCAAAACATTTCATCACACAAGTGAAATTTCTCTAAAAGCTTTCCAGATGGTTTGTATTGCTGTATTAGGTATGTTCAGATCAGAACGAATACATGATCTGATAACGATTGTTTCATGTAGGCCTACCAAGCAATTTTCATGTTTAAAATTTTTGCGCATGCGTGTTAAACAGCGCCTTGAATGTTTACAATAGATTACTTCTTACATTTAACACTGCAAGTTTTAAAGTATCAAGCTGAAGTATATTCGAATACATAAAACCATCATAGAGTTCATTAAACTCTACGACATGGGACTAAAGTTACCAGTATATTTAGCATTATGAATTCTCATTGACAAAATCCTGCTAGTTCATAGTTCTTCGAGTAATCACGGCCTTTATGTCACAACCGATAAAAATAGTTAATTTTCAGTAACTTACATTGTCAGCCATACTGTCAATTGCATCCTCCGGTTTGTTGCAGATGAAGTTGCGAAAATTATTCCAAACAGAGCCACAACCGAACTGTACACTGTGCATTTCAAACACCACGTTTGGTTTGAATCGTTCAAATGAATCACTGGTACCTTGTTCCTGAATGAATCAATGAATCAGCGAGAAAGATTCATCAGTTAATTTTTGCCACCTGCTGGCTTAAAGATGTAAAAATAAATAATAATTTAAAAGAATTAACTGAATATCCAGCAGTAATTAATACACGACAATAACATACTACATTTGCGAACACCATTTCCATTTTATGCTGTAAATCTGATATGCAACAAATGTATAATAAACTGAATTCATTGTCAAAAATTGCTGCTTAAATGTGATTGGTAAATTTGATTATGTTGTTGTGTAACTTATTGTTTAGCATTTAATTTAAAAGTTGACAATAACAGTTGAAATTTCAGTCAATCGTGTGATTAAGCTCAAGATGCTAGTCATTTCAAACCAGATACCACATAGCATATCTTAAACAGAATTGTATGAATTTCATCCTATCATCATTTTTAACAAGTGAATGAGAAATGCACTAAAATATCAAAGTAACAGAGTTGACAAATGATTATTCTAGTATTGGTGTATTCTAAACATTTTGCACAAATTAATGAGAATAGCAATGCCATGCCTCAATTACTTCAAGAGTATAATAATATTAATAATTATTATTTATTAATTTTCTTTTCAGCTTAGTGCCTTTATTAATCTGGGATCACCACAGCAGAATGAACCACCAACTTATCCAGCACATTTTTACGCAGCGGATGTCTTTCCAACCGCAACCCATCTCTGGGAAACATCCACTCACACTCATTCACACACACACTATGGACAATTTAGCCTACCCAATTCACCTGTACTGCATGTCTTTGGACTGTGGGGGGAACCAGAGCACCCGGAGGAAACCGACGCGAACACAGGGAGAACATGCAAACTCCAAACAGAAATGCCAACTGACCCAGCTGAGGCTCGAACCAGCAACCTTCTTGCTGTGAGGTGACAGCACTACCTACTGCGGCACTGCACTGCCTATTATTATTATTTATTTATTTATTTATTTATTTATTTATTTATTTATTTATTTATTTATTTATTTATTTATTTTTGTCAGTGTAATTAATATCATTAGGACTAAGTCACTTTTTTTCTATCCGTGCTTTACAGATTGTTATTGTATGTATTGTTGTTGTATATAAGAGATTTTATAACGGACAGACATAAAACACTTTATTTGTGAATACAGTTCAGATAATAGATGTTTCATGCAAATGTTTATATAATTTAGCTAAGTAAACACACAAAAAATATATATTTTTTTTTCATTCTGCTGTGGCAACCCCGGATTAATAAAGGGAAGAAGCTGAAAATCAATGAATGTTTAGATTTTGAAAAATAATAGATGGTTTATCAAGGATGCTGAACATAACCGCAAAAATCACCCTGGCTGTCAGCGCCAATGGAGTAGTGGTTAGTGTGTTGACACTCACGCATGGATCACGGTGACCCAAGTTCAAGTCCCACCTCAAATTTTTATGCTCACCTGTCCTTATTATAATAAAATATTCATAATAATAATAATAATACGAAGAAGAAGAAATCACCCTTGCTGACAGTACATGTTTATTTGCACAGAATTACCCATGTTGGCACACTGAAATTAAAATATGCTGAATATTTACAATTATACTTAGAATATGCTTTTGTTCAAAGTGACTTACAGTTGAGATGGCATTCAGTGATTCAACAAGAAAAGGCAATACACACAGGAAATGTTAATCATACAAAGGAAATGTTAGTGCTCAGAGAATTAAGTGCTAAAATTAGGAGGGGTAATTTGGGTTTTTTTTTTTTGTTGTTTTTGAGTGAAGAGCATTTCTACAGGTGGTTTGTCAAGCCCACTCACCAGTGTTTTTTGTTTGTTTTTTTATGTGGAGTGATTGTAAGAACAAATCTGGTGCAAATGTGCAAAACTGGTGCAAGTGTCGGAGCATCAAAGCATCAAAGAGATGAAAGAGTGTGTTTTCTACATGTGGTTTGTCAAACCCACTCACTTGTTTTTTGATTGTTGTTTATATGGAGTGATTGTAAGAATGTTTCTGTCTGGTGCATATGTGCAAAACTGGTGAAAATATCGGTTAAAGTGTCAAAGAGATGAAAGAGCACATTTTCTACAGGTGGTCTGTCAAGCCCACTCATCTGTGCGAGGCAGTAGAAAAGGTGAGCTGATCAGGGCAGCCTTTAAGTACACTGCACATCTTTAAAGCATGCAGCCAAATTCATCTGGAAAGAGAACACCTGGTCCAGTGATTTCAGATGCTGCTGATGTGTTCATGTTGTGTGATGCAACTGTCATTCAGCGGGAACGGGCTGCAAGAGAAACAGTCACAATGGGTCTGTGGCACAGCTCATGACTCAGCTCTTCATCTGAAAATGATAAATGCGTGTGTTTGTAAATCCTGCTTTAGAAAAAATCTGCTTCACCGAGCAGTTGTAATGAGATGATACAACACAAAGTGCTCTTGAACGCAATGACTTTTCTTGAATGGGAGGCTCGGCGCATCTGTTTCTGGGCAGAAAGCGTTCGATCGCACAATAACTCTGTGGTAAAAGATGTGCTGAAGGTCAGTGCGATTGTGTCTCTAATATACCCTTACACAATTGACACACTGTAACATTGAGCGCGCATCGAATCTAGCTTTTCACTTCCAGGGCTGTTGAAGAGGCTCAAAAGCTTGTGGAAAAGCAAATGAATTGTCGTCTGTTTCCTTGACTTTCTTGACAGCAAGCCCTGGTGGATACTTAAAGTGAGATTGATCTTGGTTAGTTTTAGGGTTCTGAAAAGAGATGAAAGTACTTTGCTGTATACTACAAAATGTCTAGCTATTTTGTAGTCATGAAAAGCATTTTTTAGCATTTAACTAAAAGATTTAACTAAAAATAAAAGCATTATTTTACAATATATTATCATATGGATTTGTTTATATGGCAAAACATGACTTTTTTCACCAAAGAAGGCTCACACGAATTCCAAAGGCAGATACTGATAAGATCAGGGCCTGGTGTGTGGACTTTGTGGGTTTTAAGATCTGGTCACATGTTGATTGGTCAGTTTGAATGTCTCAGTATTTGAGCTTTGGTCATATGGTCAAGAAAGAGAAAAAATAGGTGGTAAACTTTGCTCTAGTTCTTTTTCTGGTCTGTTTTTTTCCTGGCCTTTTTCCTGGTCTGCTTCTCTCCTGCTCTGCTTCTCTCCTGCTCTGGAGGCTATCTTCTCTGCCTCTTTGAGGCCTACTTACTCTTTTTGTCTCTCCCCGTCTCTCCTACTACCTCTGGTAACAAAGTATTTGTGAATTACTTTTGATTTAACATCAACACTTAATTGCTCCATATTGCAATAGAATACAATCACATAATAACAACGCTCTCCCACATTATTAGCTATTAATACTGCCCTTATTTCCGTTTTAGTTATAAGATTGCAGAAGATTGGTTTGACTGGACATGTACAGTTTTTTTTTAGCATGCTGATAACTTTTGAATGAAAACTTGCCTCAGAGTGCTCTTGACCTCAGACTGGGGCGACGGTTCATCTTTCAGCAGGACAATGACCCTAAGCACACCGCCAAAATATCAATGGAGTGGCTTCTCAACAACTCGGTAAATGTCTTTGAGTGGCCCAGCCAAAGCCCAGACCTAATTCCTATTAAACATCTCTGGAGAGATCTGAAAATGGCTGTACACCGTCGCTTCCCATCCAACCTGATAGAGCTTGAGAATTACTGCAAAGCCAAGCTTCTGGCATCATATTCAAAAAGACTCAAGGCTATAATTGCTGCCAAAGGTGCATCAACAAATATTGAGCAAAGGCTGAGAATACTTATGCACATGTGATTTTTCAGCTTTTTTATTTGTAATAAATTTCAAAAAATCATTTTTCACATTGTCATTATGGGGTGTTGTGTGTAGAATTTTGAGGAAATAAATGAATTTTATCCATTTGGAATAAGTGGTGAATTTACTGAATTACATTCATTTTTGTACAGCAGTCCAGATTCTGTTAGTATTTACAAAAAGCCTCGGAGGCCGCCACAACCAGCAATTTTTACAGAGTGAATATCATTTTTATAATGAAATACGGTCATGTTAAAGTAATCATATTGACTACATAACAAAGATCAATCCTGATTATTTTTACTCTGCTAACAGCCTCAGCCTACATTCAATTATAGAATACAAAAGTGTTGTATTTCTGTTACAATTTCATGCGTCATTTCAGCCTTCATCTTTGCAAACCCAAAGACCTCTGAGAGTGAATGACTAGCTCATGATGCTCCTCCTGTCATCTCCATAGAGATAAAATAAGCACCTCTTCTCTCCATGTCATCATTACCTTTGTGAAATAATGCTCAAAAATATTTAGCATGACTCACTATGGATGAAAATAAACAATGTTGTGTGCTTTCCATTTATAATGCCATGTGAAATGTGTTGGAGGCTTCTCAACAAGTACTCAGCCTGTGTTTCCTGGGGTTTGTGTTAGTTTACATCAATATTCATGCAAATAGCTCTCAGACCGATGACATAAACCCAGTGTGAAAATACCCTCAATATCTAGTTATGGAAACAGAGTTAGAATCTCTTTAAATCACATGTCCTTCATGTCCCAGAATGCCAGGGGCCATACTGCTGCATGAATACAGACTTTACAAAATACTGCATGTACACACACTTATTTTATACAGTAGGTATTAATCTAAAGTTTATAAGCTCTCCCACACTTGTCCATGCATGTTGATGACAATGAGAGCATATCGCACTTTATGAGCTCCCATTTTATGAGGTGTGTCATAAAAGTTGTGAAATAATTGCCTAATAACACCAACAGTACAGCCAGTGCATTGTACAATACCAAGATAACAATTACATTGGCAAAATACCAGTCAAATTGAAGATGTATTACTCCTACTGTACAGTGGCGCAGTGGGTAGCGC
The DNA here is from genome assembly GCF_903798145.1 of Danio aesculapii. NCBI lineage: Eukaryota > Metazoa > Chordata > Actinopteri > Cypriniformes > Danionidae > Danio > Danio aesculapii. The sequence continues at coordinate 36,647,152 of NC_079452.1, read as the reverse complement.
TGTCCCCTCACAGCAAGAAGGTCACTGGTTCAAACCCTGGATGGGGCATTTCTGTGTAGAGTTTGCATGTTCTCGACGTGTTCATATGGGTTTACCCCACAAGTCCAAAAAACATGCGCTATAGGTGAATTGGGTAAGCTAAATTGTCCTAGTGTATGTGTGTATTTCCTGGTCCTTCAGGTTAAGGGTTGAGTGTTGGGCTAACGACCCACCTCGTAAATGTTACGAAACACATGGTGCGGCTTACTATCAACTTCGATATAAAAGGCCCTGGGAGTAAGTACAGTAATTAAGTAAAGTAAGTAAATAAGTAAAGTAAGTAAATAAGTAAGTAAAAGTAAGTAAAGAAAGTGAGTAAAGTAAATAAGTAAAGTAAGTACAGTAAGTAAAGTAAGAAGAGTAAGTAAAGTAGGTAAAGTAAGTAAATAAAGTACTGGAAGTAAAGAACGTAAGTTAATAAGTACAGTAAATAAAGTAAGTAAAGAACGTAAGTAAATAAATAAAGTAGGCAAAGTTAAAAAATAGAGTAAGTAAATTAAGTAAAGAAAGGGAGTAACGTATATAAGTACAGTAAGTAAGTAAAGTGAGTAGAGTAAGTACAATAAAGTAGGTAAAGTAAGTAATTACATAAAGTAAGTACAGTAAATAAGTAAAGTACAGTAAGTAAAGTAAGTAAAGATCGTAAGTACAGTAAATAAGTAAAGTAATTACAGTAAGTAAAGTAAAGATCGTAAGTAAATAAGTAAAGTAAAGAAAGTGAGTACTGTAAATAAGTGAAGTAAGTACAGTAAGTAAAGTAAGTAGAGTAAGTAAAGTAGGTAAGGTAAGTAAATAAGTGAAGTAAGTACAGTAAGTAAAGTAAGTAAAGAACTTAAGTAAAATAAGTAAATAAGTAAAATAAGTAAAGTAAATAAGTAAAAATACAGTAAGTAAAGTAAAGAAAGTGAGTGAAGTAAATAAGTAAAGTACAGTAAGAAAGTAAAGCAAGTAAAGTAAGTAAAGTAAGTAAATAAGTAAAGTAAAGTTAATAAGTAAAGTAAGTACAGTAAGTAAAGTAAGTAAAGAAAGGGAGTAAAGTAAATAAGTACAGTAAGTAGAGTAAGTACAGTAAAGTAGGTAAAGTAAGTAAATAAGTAAAAGTACAGTAAATAAAGTAAATACAGTAAGTAAAGTAAGTAAAGAACGTAAGTAAAGTAAGTAAATACGTAAAGTAAAGAAAGTGAGTAAAGTAAATAAGTAAAGTAAGTACAGTAAGTAGAGTAAGTAAAATGGGTAAGGTAAGTAAATAAGTACAGTAAGTAAAGAACGTAAGTAAAGTAAATAAGTAAAGTAAGTAAAGTTAATAAGTAAAGTAAGTACAGTAAGTAAAGAAAGTGAGTAAAGTTAATAAGTAGGTACAGTAAGTAAAGAAAGTGAGTAAAGTAAATAAGTAAGTACAGTAAGTAAAGCAAGTAGAGTAAGTAAAGTAAGTAAAGAACGTAAGTAAAGTAAGTAAGTACAATAAGTAAAGTAAGTTGAGTAAGTAGAGTAGGTAAAGTAAGTAAATAAGTAAGTACAGTAAGTAAAGTAAGTTATTAGAGTAAGTAAAGAACGTAAGTAAGTAAATAAGTAAAGTAAGTAAAGTTAATCAGTAAAGTAAGTATAGTAAGTAAGTAAAAGTAGGTAAAGTAAGTAAAGTAAGTAAGTAAAGTAAGTAAAGTAAATAAAGTCAGGGTTAAAGTATTCTGGCACCATGCTGGATCTCTGGCGTGTTGCCGTGAGGAAAAAATAATAAAATTTTAGAGCCTGCGCATGCGGTTTAATTAGGGATGCTCAAAATAACCGATTAACCGTTAACCGAAAGGGTGCATTTGTAACTGATTAATGGTATCAGTTAAACGATTGAAATTATTTTATATATTTTTAAAGTTTGGCTGCATAAGGGGCCGATCACAGCAAATGCACTTGCGTTGAGAGGGGCATCTGTTGAATGGTTTACTAATGGCCGCTGTGTGCTCGAGTGGAAAAAGCGCGTTACGTCAGTCGTGTCTTTTTCATTCTTCAATCAAATGAAAGCACTGCAGGGTTTCTGTTAAGGTGACAGCAGGGTTTGTGTTGTCAAGGCGACTACGGCAAACTTTTAATTACGGAGGAGAGACTTGTGGTCTGTTTCAAGTTTTCCAGATGACTTTACAGATCTTGAATATCACAATATTATTAAAAATTACAAATATAACATCAACAACAACACGACTCGCGCACAATACAGGTCAGCTGATTCAGTTGTTCCCTAGTGACAAACAAGAGCACCACGCTTGTTTTTTTCTTGTCAACATAAAAGGCAGTGCGGTGCGCCTCGCGTTTTTGGAACGGAAAGCCATGCTCTTTGTGATCGGGCCCTAAATTTGCAACAAATATTTAACTCGCGGGACAGTAACATGTGCAAACCACACGTGTCTACAGTGTGGATTTACGTCATCCATTACGTCCTATACCAGAGATTCTCAATCTCGATCCTGGAGGTCCAGTGTCCTGCAGACTTAAGCTGCAACCACAATCAGACACAGTTGGGCTAGCTAATCAAGCTCTTTCTAGGCTTTCTAGAAACACCCTTGCAGGTGTGTTGAGGCAAGTAGGAGCTAAAATCTGCGGGACACCAGACCTCCAGGACCAAGTTTGAGAAACCCTGTACTATACCATACCGATACTACTCAGTGGAAACAACCCATAAAAAATCAGCACTCAGCCACCAGGATCTTATTACCCTAGTTATTCTTCACATGAGTACAATAAACAATCTTTCCTCTTCTTCTTCCCCAAAAAGACTCTCTAGTGTCCTGTGACTGGGTGAACCAGCTATCAATCTAAGTCAGCAAGTGCCTCCTAGGCCCTTTATTTAGCCCGGCCATTGCTTTCTACAGCCACGATGACAGGAAGTGAATTTCTGTGCTCTACTCTCCCATTCCCAAAGTGTTCAGCTTGCATTAGGTGTGGCACCAGCTGATGTCCAGGCCTCAGAGATGACCCCAGCGCTGTCAGAGCTAGTTAGCCTCTCGCCGCTGATCCAGACGGGAATTCTGCATCTCTTCGCTGTTTCTGAACAATCTGACTTCGCTGTGCCCCGAGGCCCCCGCTGGAGAGGAGAAGCATGGAAGAGAGCAGTGCTGTAGGACTCTTACCATAATTACAGCTGAGTAAGTGCTCCCTTCAGAGCCTGCCATTCGGACGTTACCGCATGGCTTCGGAGACCGTGGGTGATTAGAGCTCACAGTGGGGCAGCAAGGGGACAAATCAGTGCAGAGAGAATCAGTGCAGGCTAATAACGTCATATAAAAATGCTTAATGAGATGGGGGCCTTTTTCCATAGCACCAAAATATTCTCTTTGAGCTTCGAATCTTAATGAGCCAAGACATATTTTTCTGTCAGCTCTTCACAATTAGGCAACAATTCCAGCTGACATAAATGAGGTTTTTGTTTTGCAACTGCGTGCCAGTGTTGGGGACGTTTGATACTGCAGATTGCAAAAGCTACAAGCTAATTTAAAGTAGTGGGAATGGCTGTTTCGCAAAATTAGCTAACTATACTACAAGCTTCAAAGAAAACTACTCTGAAGTTTCTTAAAAGGACATACACATTTTTATACTGCATTGTTTTTCATGCATTCATTTCAATAAGAGTCTAGAATTTAGGCTTTCATTGGAATGATTGTGTGAAAATAAAAATACTATATAAAACAAATACAAATATACTGTATGTCTACATAAATATCAGATTTGTAATTTAATCAGCTGTGTTTTTTCTAGCATAAAACTAATGATGAATTTATGAACTTAATTAGGATGACAATATCCAGTTTCAGAACAAATCCATTCATTCTAAATAGGAAAGTGAACTCGAAAGGGAAAAACTAGAATGCAGAAGTTTATGAACAGCTGCATTTATAGTAACAATTAAAGCGCCATGCATGGAATACACACAGCTGACTTTCTGATTCATTTTAGAAATCTGAAAAAGATGACCATTAAAAATGAACTGTTTCAGTATCTCATGATTCAACATGTCCACTATAATAGAAGATTATTTATTGCATGCTATTATGGCTATACTTTCGAATGATGTGTTGTTTTGGAATGCAATAAATGAACTCTGCATCTTAATAAAACAAAATAATTGTATAGTCAGTATTTATTTATCCAGAAGTCACTACTTCTTTAGGAGAGATTTAAAATTCTAATAAAAACAAGATTTTACATTAAGCGGAATCATTCTAGGCAGAGAAGGGGGAGAATGATGAAAAATCACATATCTCTACAGTATATTGAGGCCTGCACTCTCTGACAAAAGTGTTGTCGACAAAACAAATAATAACTTGACTTCTAGTTGACCATTTAGTATCAGAAGTGGCTTATATGAAAGGTAAAGGCCTCTAGATTACACTTATTTTACCAAAATAAAATATGATCATATCCGGATTTCTTGTATCCAAAAACTCTATCCAAAACTCTTGTCACTTAACAGAAAAGAATTTACAGTATATAATACAAAGTAATGGTGCAGTGGAAAAAGAATTAATATTAATATTAACACTCCCATGAGCTTGGAGGACTGCATCCTTACATCTCTGCAATGACTCAAATAACTTATTAATAAAGTCATTTGGAATGACAAAGAAAGCGTTCTTGCAGGACTCCCAGAGTTCATCAAGATTCTTTGGATTCATCTTCAATGCCTCCTCAATCTTACCCCAAACATTCTTAATAATGTTCATGTTTGGTGACTGGGATGGCCAATCTTGGAGCACTTTGACCTTCTTTGCTTCCAGGAAGTGGAGGCTGAAGTATGACAAGGAGCGCTATCCTGCTGAAGAATTTTTCCTCTCCTGTGGATTGTAATGTAACGGGCAGCACAAATGTCTTGATACCTCAGACTTTTGATATTGCCATTCACTCTGCAGATCTCTTGCATGCCCCCATACTAAACATAACCCCAAACCATGATTTTTCCTTCACCAAACATGACTGATTTTAGTGAGAATCTTGGCTCCATGCATGTTCCAATAAGTCTTCTGCAGTATTTTTGATGATTGGGATGCAGTTCAACAGATGATTCATCTGAAAAATCTACCTTCTGATACTTTTCCAAACGGTCAACTAGAAGTCAAAATATTTTTTTTTGCTCTTACAACTGGGATCGACGACAAGATTTTTATCAGGTAGTGTATATAAAGAACCAAGAATGGACTGAACTTTCAGGTGCTGATATGCCAAGCCTTTTTGGTTTTGTTTTCTTTAAAATAAGTCTAATAGACTTCTACATAGGCTAAATTAGGACTGCCAGTGAAGATATAATAAGCATTGAATAGCTTGGTCATGAAATAGACAGGAATGAATGACTTTTGATGTCTGTTTAATCTGTGTATATGATGACTAGTTTAGAGGTCTATTAGATTTTCACTGACAGCCCAAATTTAGCTTATGTTTAGATGTCTACTAGATGTCCATTAAATGTGAAACTGCTTGGTGGGATTGTACCTGTTTCCTAATGCATCTTATAGGGTATATAGAAAACAAATGTAATTAAACTAGTTTAATTGGCCATACTTCAATTGTCTTCTGTCAGATACAGTACATTCAGTCCAGCTCTGAAAACACGCTGAACTGCTAATCTTTGATTGTATTGTCATAGGGCAGTGAAGTTTAATAGATTTACACACAAACACATACTGTACATATACAATATAGTACATTTCTGCCGAACATCAAGGATTGAACATTACTACAGCAACTATATAAATCTTTTTCTGTATTTTCAATGTTTAATGACTTATCTCTCACATTTTACCTTCTGTATTGTCAGATATTATTTTCTATGCTGACAGCAGAAGCGCTATAGGACATTTACTGTTTTATTTACAATGTCATTTGCTGTTGCTTGTCAAAAGGACCTTCATTTGTATCCGTCTGATGGCCGTACAGGTGTTTAAAGACAACATAAAAAGATTAGATCTCCAGCTGTCTGCCATTGTCCTACACATTTTGCATTGCATTCATTTACCTGCCCTACCTGTCCTTGCTGTTATCGTCATTATCGTCCTCTTCATTCTGAATCTCTTTTAAGAGTTTCTGAGGAAGAGCACAAGAAGAAGTTGTTATATTTCATGCTTATTCACAGAGAAAAACGTTATATAATTCCAGACATTTGAGTTCTTTCATTCGTCTAAAGATAGACTGCCTTTTTGTTTACCATGAATACGGGTCAAAAAGAAAGGTCGAGAATTTGAAGATGATAAAACTTCAACACAAGCCAAAAAAAAAAAGTGAGATCTGCGAGTCAAACATATTAAGTTAAATATGAATAGCAATAGTCTAACCTATGTTTCTCAACCACATTCCTAGAGGATCATCAACACTGCATGTTTTGGATGTCTCCTTTGTCTGTCACACCCATTACAGGCCTTTTAGTCTCTGCTAATGAGCTGATGATCTGAATCAGGTGTGTTTAGTTAGGGAGACAGAAGCTGTGTCTCAAATGGCACACTATACACTATGTGCTTATGCACTATGTACTGATGCACTTACACACTCAACAGCATAGTATATGTATGCAGTGTTTTCCCAAATGGAGCACTACTGTTTTTTACTAAGTGAAAATTCAAACCATTTCCCTGATGACGTTTGCCAAATCAGTGAAATAAAAGACCAAACTGTTAAGTAATACCTGCCATGAACATAACCGCATTCACCATCGGGAGGCGCTATAATCACTCTCGTAGAAGAATTTTGCTTTCACTATCCAAAATAAATAGTTATCCAACATGTACGCCTGATAGCTCCGCCCCTTCTGCTACGTGAGCAAAACTGCGGTCGTTGAGTGCATGAAATGTCCATCATTCCACACTTCATTTTACAGGCTGAATGAGTGCATCATCCGGATAATTAAAATGCACTTATTATTTTTATTGTTTTTAGTGTGAACACACTACTTATACTATTTATACTACAAAATGGCGTAGAACAGTGCATAAGTATGCGATTTGGGATGCAGCTATAGGCTGGGTCTGAAATCACATACTTCCATACTGTATAGTACACTAAAAACAGTATGCGAGCAGAGTAGTATGTCCAAATTCAAATAATTCTAAAAACAGTATGTGAGAAGTACCCGGATGACTGACTGCTTCTGGCGAGATTCTGAAGGGGGCATCCGATGCACACTACGCTATCCCATGATGCCACGCGAGGTTATGTGATCATGACAAAATGGCGGAAGTAGTATGTCCGAATTCCATTCAAACTACTCACATTCATATTGTATAGAACCTATTTTTTAACAGCCGAGTAGTAAATTTAAATTCACATGCCGTACCTATTGAGTAGTAGGTGATTTAGGTCGCAGCCATGGAAAATGTGTAGAGCTGGTGGTCCTCCAGGTATGTGGTTGAGAAACACTGGTCTAAACATTGTTTAATCAGAGGAATTATGGTTTTACTTTTTCTTCTAAAAACTATTCATAGTTCTTAGAATCAACTGAAATTATTAGCACTTAACAAAGCTCATATATTCATACATGCAGCACATTTTTACTATACATACTGTGTTTATCTAAACATCCCTCTTAACAGAGTCTGGATGTTAGCAGCATGTCACTGCAAAGGTGTTTCCAGCTTTAGTCAGCCTAGTTTTTCAAGATTTTTTTGTGATTATTTGTGATTATTGTCTGAAATTGAATACCTTCATACTATATAGTACACTAAACACAGTATGCGAGCCGAGTACTATGTCCGAATTCATAGTATTCGAAAAATAGCATGCAAGAAGTAGCCAGGCAGGGAAGTGTTTTCTCTCGTCAACGGCAGGGAAAAAGTTAAACGAAATCATTTATCGGTTTGATGCACATCATAATACCAGCCATTTATGTATATGTAAAGCAAAAATAATGTCCTTCAATTCGGTCACGTCTAGTGGCCGTCATCCTTGAACCAATCTCCATTATTGTAAGCTGCTTGTTTTCTGTCTGTTCCAATGCTCCGTTTGTTATATGTTTGCTCCCAGTCTCTGCTAATGAGCTGTTGATCTGAATCAGGTTTGTTTAATTAAGGAGACATACGCTGCATCAGAAATCGCATACTTCCATACTATATAGACCGTTTTGTGACCGTCAAACACACAAAACGCTTTATCCGCGTCTGCTTACTGCAAAGGCTGCAAAACAATTTCCCCCCACTTCCATGTAATGTTAAGATTGTGAGGGTACAGGTGAGATGCCATTTTTCGAGAGGTGAGAGGTCTGTGCGCTACGTACTGTATGCAATGTCTATAAGTCACGTAAAACAATTAATTGCAAACTAAAATAAATATAATTTGATAATATGGTTTGGAATTGGATATTTTATGAGATCACTTACATTTTTGGGGGATTATTTTGCATTTAAATTAAGAATTTAGCTGGATCTCGAAAAAAAATCAGCAATCGCAAAATCGCAAAAAACTAGGGTCTCTGTTTAGTAACACTACATTACACTTCAACATGGGCGTCACGGTGGCGCAGTGGGTATCGCTGTCGCCTCACAGCAAGAAGGTCACTGGTTTGAGCCTCGGCTGGGTCAGTTGGCATTTTTGTGTGGAGTTTGCATGTTCTCCCTGTGTTCGCGTCGGTTTCCTTTGGGTGCTTCGGCTTCCCCATGTCCAAAGACATGCGCTATAGGTAAATTGGGTCCTAAAAATTGATCGTAGTGTATGTGTGTGACTGAGAGTGTAAGGGTGTTTCCCAATAATGGGTTGCTGCTGGAAGAGAATCTGCTGTGTAAAAACATTTGCTGGATAAGTTGGTGGACTAAGCTGAAAAGAAAATGAATGAATGAACTTCAAAAACCCATTTCAACACTCTAAAAAAAGTGCTGGGTTGTTGTAACTCAATGTTGGGTCAAATATTGACAAACCCAATGCTGCGTTTTAAAGTGACCCTTTTTAGCCCAATGAATGGGTTTGTCAATACTTGAACCAACTTTTGGTTACAACAACCCAACATTTTTAGAGTGAAAACTGATCATCAAACACAAAGGTTTTTCATTTGTAGTTAAATTCTGCATTGTGTAAACACCTCTTGTAGAAGAAGCACTCAAGATCACTTCTTCCAAATTAATGCATAGCATTGTGCTAATTGTGATTCATTCATATAATATCGTGCTCATTTTAAGACCACACTTACCTAGGCTGCCATTTTGTCTTATATGTCTTCATGGGAATCGATTCCACCCACCGCTCAAACTGACAGGTCATAAATTATGATTCAGGCCACAGGACATTCATAACAGCTGGCATTTCAACATGTCTGACAGATGAATTCCCAGCTATATTGGTGCCACGGTGTATTCATACAGCCGGACTACAGATGTCTACATTTGGTTAAACCATTAAGTCCCACAGTTCACTGCCATTTTCCACATGTTGATGCAGCGGATCCAGACCTTTCTCTGTGTTAATAGAGTGATGAGGCGGTCGCTCTCATTCACACATCATTAAGCCCTGTTTGGCAGCGTGATGACCTCAGGACACCTGCCACCTGGCCCTTGAGTCTCCATGACGACCGATAGCTGACTGACATTCATCCTCCGCCTGGCGCCCACAACACCTTCAAAAGCAAGCCCGGGGTCTCGGGTTCAGATGCTCGTGCTCGACACATATTGATTTTCCTCCGCTCAATATCAACGTGGATGTTTTCAAGCATAGAAGGCACATATCGGTTATTATTTTACACCTCAAAGCATCAGACGGGAAGAAACGTCTGGAGACGCAAGAGTGAATTCTCACCGAATTCAGCTGGAAGGCAGAACATGGGTGTCGACTCCTGACATGGGATGATGGGACGTCAGAAGAAATTGGACAAGTGTCTTAAAGTTATCTATAAGCTACAGTAGCATGCTTCAATGTCACCATGTACCACAGAGCTCCAGGCCGCAAATAAATATTCAGTTCAGTTCAGTTCATCTTTATTTCTGTAGTGCTTTTAGAATGTAGATTGTGTCAAAGCAGCTTAACATAGAAGTTCTAGTAGATTGAAACTGTGTCAGTCCAGTTTTCAGAGTTAACCTTCAGTTTAGTGTGGTTTAAATTTCACTGCTGAAAGTCCTAACACTGAGGAGCAAATCCATCGATGCGCAGCTAAACAAGTCATAAACCAAGCTAGCCAGTGGCGAGAAACAAAATTTCACCAATTGATGAAAGTGAAGGAAAAAGGACCTGGAGAGAAACCAGGCTCGGTGGGTACAACCATTTCTTCTCTGGCCAAACTTCTTGTGCAGAGCTGCAGTCTAGGCGCTGTAGGCTGGAGAAAGCTGGACACTAATCGTGGAGAAGCTGCAGGTGTGAGTAGGCAGGTGATCAGGTTGGCCCACATAATCAATGCAGAGACTCGTCTGTCACTGGGGTCTTTCAGGAATCAGTCTCATGCTCTCCACTCCTCCATGACCGCCACACCATCTGCTCAGGATACGGCCTGGTCCAGGGTTATGGATACCTCTATAAGTCCTCTGTGGTTGGCATCATCTCTTTCTATGTGTTGATCCCTGAGGTCCTCAATGGTTGAAATTATCTCTTCACAGGTCTTGGATCACAATGGTGCTGCACAATCTCTAGAGGCCTCAGGATGAGTACTCCTAGGTAGAAATAGAAAACAAAGAAAACAATTAGCAATTAACAATTAACTTAAATAGTCCCAATTTGTGACAATTTTTCCTGCTGGTGTTTTGTTTAAAATGTACATATAATGCCTTTTATTGTTGTTAACATGATTTTCATTATTTATTATGTACAGTTTTTAGCCCGCCACCAAATTAAGGCCAGTGCCAACACTTTCAAATGTTAGTCTGGAGCCCTACATTAACTTCTCATCTGAGCATTCATAGATGGTGGACAATGGTGGAAATAGTACTGAAAAAACATAAGTAAAAGTACCATTACTTGCCTAAAAATGTAGTGCAAGTAGAGTAAAAGTATCTGTTGTAAATATTCCATATTAAAGTATGAGTAAAAAGTAGACCTTTCAAAAGTACTCAAAAGCAGTGAGTATTACGCTGTAAAAAGCTGATGCATTTACATGTTTTTGTGGATTATTTGTGGATGTGTGTAGACGTAACATTCTGTAGTGCATTTGATTATCACCCAGAAGGCACACAATGTCATGAGATGATAATATTAAATTAGATTTAGGTTGTTATGTCAGATGACCAAAACTCAATAACTAGCCAGTGCCTAAGGACAACGTTATTTTGATGTTTAATAACGACGTCAAATGATGTTGATATTTGGGTGATTTTAGGTTGTGTTAGAAACTGAGCAAAATGTAATGTCGAGCCAACATCTTAAATCAACGTCATATTGACCTCAAATACTGACATTTATTCGTCAGGTATGGCAACCAAAATCCAACGTCTGATAGACACCATAGGGGTAACGTCGACACAACATCAGCTGTAACATCATTAGATGATGATATTTGAGTGATTTTTAGGTTAGACAGTAATATCAGTCTGACATTGGGCTCTGACGTCAACCCGATTTTCATTTCCGAACAAAAATTAACGCCCCCCCCACAACGTTGAGGTACAACGTCAGTCTAATGTCATGTTGATGCCTGCTGGGTCTTCTCATAATTGACATGCATCTCTGGGTCGATGTGTATAAAGTTTTGCACATCTTCTTTCACGATTTTAAAGTTTCCAAATAGTTTGCTGCAATTATAAATTGCCCATGTCTTGATTTTTCTTCTATGTACAATTTGATTGGACAGGACTGGTTTTTCTAATCCTCATAGACAAGAAAAAATAAAGTGATAACTGCAGATTGAAGGAAAATAGTGGAGTAAATGTACCAATGCTGCATTAAAAAATGTACTCAAGGGAAAGTAAATGTACACATTTTTAAAACTACTTAGTAAATTACAATTTCTGAGAAAAAAAATGTTGAAATAGCATGAATGCTAACATGTTTACAGCAAGATCTGAAGAGAAAAAATGCTTTGCGAACACATATATAAACAGAGGACAAGGGATTTAGGACTCCCTAAGTAAGACAAAAAAAAAATATATATATATATATATATATATATATATATATATATATATATATATATATATATATATATATATATATATATATATATATATATACATACAGTTGGGGTCAGAATTATTAGCCCCCCTTTGATTTTTTTTTTTCTAAATATTTCTCAAATTTTGTTTAACAGAGCAAGGCAATTTTCACAGTATGTCTGATAATATTTTGTTTTCTGGAGAAAGTCTTATTTGTTTTATTTCGGCTAGAATAAAAGCAGTTTTTATTTAAAAAAACATTTTAAGGGAAATTTATTAGCCCCTTTAAGCTATATTTTTTTGATAGTCTACAGAACAAACCATCGTTATACGATAACTTGCCTAATTAACTTAACCTGCCTAGTTAAACTAATGAACCTAGTGAAGCCTTTAAATGTCACTTTAAGCTGTATAGAAGTGTCTTAAAATATATAGTCAAATATTATTTACTGTCATCATGGCAAAGATAAAATAAATCAGTTATTAGAAATGAGTTATTAAAACTATTATGTTAAGAAATGTATTGAAAAAAATCTTATCTCCGTTAAAAATAAACAGGCGGGCTAATAATTCATTGCGGCTAATAATTCTGACTTCAACTGTATATATATATATATATATATATATATATATATATATATATATATATATATATATATATATATATATATACACTGTAGAAAAGCAACTCATCCTGCACTGCACAGATGATACACTGAAAAGCCCCTCTCCCAATTCCACCTGAATCTGTGTTGGCATATACACTGACTGAAATCTATTATTATTGCCTCCCCAAATACAATTGTCTGTGTACAAAGAAGGAAGGAAAGAACATCAAATAATTCTCAAATCAATACTGGAGGATTCCATGCAGGACTGAAGATGATCACAGCACCACATGCTGCCCCTCACTGCTTGAAGAATTCACCATCTTCTTGAGGCAACGATGACACATTGTCTCAAACTAATCAGCTAACATATGACACTCTGCAGCGAGCATCAGGAGATTATTAAAGCACAAAAGAAAACATGGACAACAAAACTGATTCATTATCTGAACCGAATCTCATTGTACTCACTTGCCAGCCAATCAGGAGCAAGAATCTCAGTCCTCCCCTTTCCATTAAGACTGCAAGGACATTATGTAAGGCAGAAGAGCACAATATGGTTTCAGTGACAATGGAGATAATGATGATTATTACTTTAATTGCAATAACAATTATGATACGTAATGATATTATGAGCACAATGTTGATGGACTTGATGATGCCAAAAATGAAGACGATATCATTGGGTTTGCCTGAAATGAGTAATCAGGGAGCATTCAAAGTCAATTTAAAATCAAAATGGACTCTAATTGCATTTCTAGAGATAGTACATCACAGAAATACATGAAATAACTGGTGATTAATATAATAAATGCATAGAGCTATTTACTCACCCTCATGCTATTCCACACATATATATAATCCACCTGGTGTTATCAGCTGTTCTCAGCCGGGACGCAGTAGTTTCCACTTGGTATTAACATGCGTTCAAATGCATTTCTTGATATGCATAAAGACCCAAAACCCTCTTAATCTGTTCTACTGTGCATGACTTTCACAAGAATGCTCAGCGTGACACACAAGTACTTTTAAATGAACAAACCTCTTTTATGAGGCTTACTAGTGAGCGGGAAAACAAGTGAATACAAAGGATGTGGATGCCAACTACTATACTGCTTTGACTGTTATCCACAAGTTTTCAAACATTGCAGCAACGTGTTTTATTGCATTTTCTCACAACGTAATGGACAACTGAGCTGTTCAAAGTATTTGAAGTAGACTATATAGTAAATGTATTCGACCACATGAGCGGTTACACTAAAAATAATCAGTTTTTGACTCAAAATATTCAACCTGCGGTCTGTGTGGGTCCTAACGCCCCAGTATATTGATGGGAACTCTATACTGCTCAGTGAGCACCATCTTTCGGATGAGATGTTAAACCGAGGTCCTGACTCTCTGTGGTCATAAAAAATCCCAAATTGACCCACTGGCCTCCTAACCATACCCATATCATAATTAGCTTCATCACTCTTTCTCCTCTCCACCAATCAGCTTGTGTGTGGTGTGCGGTCTGGTGCAATACGGCTGGCGTCACGTTATCCAGATGGATGCTGCACACTGGTGGTGGATGATGAGATTCCCCCTAAAAATGTGTAAAGTAGGGATGTCTAGATCTGATTATGTGATGCGGGAAATCGGGCCCGATCACATGGTTTTTGACTCAATCGGAATTGGATGTTACCTCCCGATCAGGACTCGAATATGTAATGTGGCGAGTGAGCCGGGGCTGAGAGCCATGAGGCGGGTGATGTGAGTGAGATAATCAAAGACACCTGCATCACCTTCCTCGAGTCTCATGGAGGAGCCCTGGAAGCTAAAAGGAGGAGAGATGCCAGTGCTAGATGAGAGAGGACCAGGCCTGGACGTTTTATGTTTTGCTTTTGGTTTGTTTGACAGTAGTCTCTGTGAGGAACTGCCGTCTGTTTGTTTTATTTTTTCATTATTAACTCATTTAAAAGTTTGTCTGTTCTCCGCCTCCTTCCAGATGGCCATCAAAATTCATCACATATATATACTCTTTATTTTTAACTCATCTATAGTTATGCAGTGCCACAGAGTTAGACCTCTTTCTTGACTTCACACAGAAACAGCAACGTGTGCGACATGATATCACTTTGTTGCAGAGACACTAATATTGTGCCGAGAAACGCACTCCTGCCGCAAAATGCACCCTGGATTATAGGTCTGGATTATAAACTTTCATTAACATTGTCACTCTGTGTTTAAAAAAGGCTATAATTGCTTAAAGTGATTATTATTTTGATGGATAAAGCAAGGACAAGAAGTGAAACGCATTTTAATCAGAAATCAGAATCAGAAAGAGCTTTATTGCCAGGTATGTTCACACATACGAGGAATTTGTTTTCGTGACAGAGCTTCTACAGTGCAACAGGATTACAGAGACAGGACAAAAAACAGATAATAAATATATTTTTTTCAAAATAGAAGTAAGTAGTGAGTGCAAATATACAGATTGACAAGTGTATGTACATGTTTATTACTATATACAATGTTATATGTGCAGCTGTTATGTGCAAATTGGCATGTAAAGTGTGTTGTTAAATAAGTGTATATGTGTATAAAAGTGTATAGCAAGTAGTGATGTTGGTTCCGCAATTATTATCATCAAGTGTTCATGAGATGGATTGCCTGAGGGAAGAAACTGTTTCTGTGTCGGGCTGTTCTGGTGCGCAGTGCTCTGTAGCGTCGACCAGAAGGTAAAAGTTCAAAGAGGCAGTGTGCTGGGTGTGAGGGGTCCAGAGTGATTTTGGCAGCCCTTCTGCTCGCTCTGGATAAGTACAGTTCTTGGGGAGTAGGAAGGGTTGTACCAGTGATTCGCTCAGCAGTCCGAACTATTCGACGTAGTCTTTGGAGGTCGTATTTAGTAGCTGAGCTAAACCAGACAGTTATTGATGTGCAGATGACTGATTCAATGATGGAGGTGTAGAACTGTTTCAGCAGCTCCTTTGGGAGGTTAAACTTCCTCAGCTGACGAAGAAAGTACATCCTCTGTTGAGCTTTTTTGACAATGGAGTCAATGTGAGTGTCCCACTTCAGGTCCTTAGAGATGGTGGTGCCCAGGAACTTGAATGACTCCACTGCTGCCACAATGCTGTCCATGATGCTCAGTGGGGGGAGAGCAGGGGGGTTTCTCCTGAAGTCCACTATCATCTCCACTGTTTTGAGCGTGTTGAGCTCCAGGTTGTTGTTACTGCACCAGACAGCCAACTCCTTAACCTCCTGTCTGTAGGCAGACTCGTCACCATCCTGAATGAGGCCGATAAGTGTGGTGTCGTCTGCAAACTTCAAGAGCTTCACAGAGGAGTCTTTTGAAGTGCAGTCATTCGTGTACAGGGAGAAGAGCAGTGGGGAGAGGACACACCCCTGGGGGGCGCCAGTGCTGATTGTGCGGATGCTAGATGAGAATTTTCCCAGCTTCACCAGCTGCTGCCTGTCCGTTAGGAAGCTGTTGATCCAATGACAGACAGAGGTGGGCACAGAGAGCTGAGTTAATTTGGGCAGGAGAAGTTTTGGGATGATGGTGTTAAACGCCGAGCTGAAGTCAACAAACAACATCCTCACATAGGTCCCTGGTCTGTCTAGGTGTTGCAGAGCATAATGCAGTCCCATATTAACCGCATCATCCACAGACCTGTTTGCTCTGTAGGCAAACTGAAGAGAATCCAGTGAGGGTTCAGTGATGTCCTTCAGGTGAGCCAGCATCAGTTTTTCAAAGGACTTCATGACCACAGATGTTAGTGCCACCGGTCTGTAGTCATTTAGTCCTGTAAGTTTGGGTTTCTTTGGGATGGGGATGATGGTGGAGCGTTTGAGGCAGGAGGGCACTTCACACAGCTCCAGTGATCTGTTGAAGATCAGGGTGAAGATGGGGGCCAGTTGGTCAGCACAGGATTTTAAACAGGCTGGTGTTATAAAATCTGGGCCTGGTGCTTTTTTCCTCTTCTGTTTCCGGAAGACCTGGCACACCTCCTCTTCACTGAACTGTAGGGCAGGTATGAGGGAGGCGGGGGATGGTGGTGTTAATGGTGGCGTGAAGAGCAGTTCAGAGTGGGTGTGGGGGGTTTTCTCAAACCGGCAGTAAAACTCATTCAGGTCGTTTGCAAGTCGTTCATTGTCTACAGTGCTGGGGGATGGTGTCTTGTAGTTTGTGATGTTTTTCAAACTTTTCCACACAGATGCTGAGTCGCTGGAAGAGAACTGACTCCTTAGTTTCTCAGAATAGTTCCTTTTTGCGACTCTGATCTCCTTTTCCAGTGTGTATTTGGCCTGTTTATACAAGGCCCTATCCCCATTTCTGTAAGCAACCTCCTTGGCCTGACGTAGCTGTCTGAGTTTTACAGTGAACCATGGTTTGTCATTATTGTATGTGAGTTGAGTCCTGGTAGGAATGCACACGTCTTCACAGAAACTGATATAAGATGTTACAGTCTCTGTGAGCTCATCCAGATCGTTTGCAGCAGCTTCAAAAACACTCCAGTCAGTGAGGTCGAAACAGGCTTGTAGATCTCGCTCTGTTTCGTTAGTCCATCTTTTCACAGATCTTAATACAGGTTTGGCTGTTTTCAGTTTCTGCCTGTAGGTTGGAATGAGATGAATCAAACAATGGTCAGAGTGTCCCAAAGCTGCTCGTTGGACGGAGCGGTATGCATCCTTTATTGTAGTATAACAGTGATCCAGTATATTTCTGTCTCTTGTGGGACATGTAACATGCTGTCTATATTTTGGCAGTTCACGGGACAGTTTTGCTTTGTTAAAGTCCCCGAGAATGATTAAAGCAGAGTCCGGGTGTTGTTGCTCTAACACCGTGATCTGATCAGCTAGTTTCTGTATCGCCAGACTCGCGTGCGCGAGCGGAGGAATGTAAACACTGACGAGGATGAACGAGCAGAACTCGCGCGGGGAGTAAAAAGGCTTACAGTTAATAAACAGTGCTTCGAGATCTGGACAGCACATCTTCTTTAAAACTGTTACATCTGTACACCACCTTTCATTGATGTAAAAGCACGTCCCGCCACCGCGTGATTTCCGCGTTGATTCTTCGTCGCGATCCGCTCTGAACAGCTGATAGCCCGGTAGGTGAAGCGCGTTGTCCGGTATGGTGTTGTTCAGCCAGGTTTCCGTGAAACACAGAGCAGCTGAATGCAGAAAATCCCTGTTTGTCTGAGAGAGCAGAATGAGTTCGTCTATTTTGTTGGGTAGAGAGCGGAGATTTGCTAGATGAATGCTAGGCAGCGCGGTCCGAAATCCGCGCTGTCTGAGTTTCACAAGCGCGCCTGCACGCTTTCCTCGTCTGCGCGCTTGAAAGCGTTTGAGCAGCACCGCGGCTCCTCCGACTACGATGTCCAACAGAACATCAGATAAATCCAGGTATGGAAAAATATTCGGTGGTGTATGTGCCCGAATGTCCAACAATTCGTCTCTGGTGAAACTAATTGTAGGAAAATGACTCGAGACAGGACAAACTAACAAAAACACAAACACTACTGCAGAGCACGACACGGAGGCTGCCATCGTCATCGGCGCCATCTTGGATATGAAATGCACTAGGTTTAAAATGCACTAGGTTTACAAATAAACGTAAAATAATATTGACTGTAGTGTAGATTAAAATGAGGCTTTTTGGAGGGGTTTAAACTGGCATTTAGGCTACACAAAACAAAATTGTTGTTGCTGTTTTAAACTAAACCACACATTGAACAATTTACTGAATCTCATTGGTATTGTACTTAAAGTCAATTTATTTATTTATTTTCTGTAAGGGAAGGGTTCCATTCATGAAACTCACCTCAGTCAGGTCCCTCTCATAAATCGGAAAGCGTGAGTTTGTCTTCTGTCTTTTTTTAAAATCTATTATAGAAGTTTCGGATCGGGTCTCAGTACTAGCCGATACTCAAAATCAAATGACTCGGACTCGAGGTCAAAAAACCTGATAGGGACATCCTTAGTGTAAAGTGCTTTGAGTGTCCAGAAATGCGCTGTATAAATGTAAGGATTTATTATAATTATTATTAAAAGAACTGGTAAAAACTTACGAAAACACTAAAACCAGGTGAAAACAGCTTATCTTTAAAATCCTTCATCTTAATACAATAAATTGCTCCACATATGGAACTACAATGGACACTTTATACATGTTCAGGTTTCTCAGTAGCAGAAGTCATCATAGTTGGGTAAAAAAAGAGTGCAGTGAATGGGAGAATACAACAAAATATTTTTACAATCCTATTTATGAAAAAATAAAAGAAAAATTCAACATGGGTGTTATTAAGACTTTTAGAAAAAGGAAAATAAAATGTGGGAGACTGATAACTGCAGCCAGAAGAGAGCCATGGTGAAAAAAAGTACACTAAAACCTGGCAAAAGTTCAAAAGTATCTAAGTTTTAGGAACAACATATAATTAACTTGACTTCTAGTTGATCATTTGGTATATAAGTGGCTTATATGAAAGGCAAAAGCCTCTAGATTACACTTATTTTACCAAAAAAAATTCTGATCATGCCTTGATTTTTAATTATTTAATTAGGACAGTAAGGTCTGACTTTGCTTAGACAAAAGTCTTGTCACTTAACAGAAATAATGTACAGTATAGAATATAAAGTCATGGTGAAGTAGAAAAAAAAATTAATTTTGTGTATGACTCACATGAGCTTGGAGGACTGTATCCATACATCTCTGCAATGACTCAAATAACTTATTAATAAAGTCATCTGGAATAGCAAAGAAAGAGTTCTTGCAGGACTCTCAGAGTTCATCAAGATTCTCTAGATTCATCTTCAATTCCTTGTCCAACTTACCTCAGGCATGCTCAATATTGTTCATGTATGGTGACTGGGCTGGCCAATCCTGGAGCACATTGACCTTATTTGCTTTCACGAGGCTGAAGTATGAGAAGGAGCGCTATCCTGCTAAAGAATTTGCCCTCTCCCGTGGTTTGTAATGTAATAGGCAGCACAAATGTCTTGATACCTCGGACTGTTGATGTTGCCATCCACTCTGCAGATCTCTCGCATGCCCCCATACTGGATGTAACCACCCCAAACCATGATTTTTCCTTCACCAAACTTGACTGATAGCTGTGAGAATCTTGGGTCCATGCAAGTTCCAATTGATCTTCTCCAGTATTTGTGATGATTGGGATGCAGTTCAACAGATGATTCATCAAAAAAAATCTACCTGCTGCCACTTTTCTAAATTATTAACTAGAAGTCAAGTTATTATTTGTTGCTCTTCCAACTGGGATCGATGACGTTTTATATAAGTGCATCTCCACAATGTACTTAAAGAACTCCATTTTAGGTGACTAATGTTGGACTTAATGTACTAATAATTAATCTTTAGTACTACTTAAAGTAAACTTAGGATAAACTAAGTGTGCTTGATCTGTGCTATTTTGACACACCATTAAGTTGAACTAAAATGTATTTTAGTATACTTTAAAAAAAAATATTTTTACAAATATATTTTATACCACTTTTAATACAATACTAACCATCTTATATTGCACTTTTAAATGTACAAATAAAATACACTTATAAATTATTTAAAATACAACAATACATCTCCAGATTAAAAAGAAGTACACTAAAATACATTTTAAGTATTCTATCTGTACAATTAAAATACACATAAATTATTTAAAATATAACAAAATTAAAAACAAGTGGACTTAAATTCATTTGTAAATGCGGTTGGAGCACTTTCCAAATGTACATGCAGTGCTCTATTTTTTGGCAACTAAATGTGTGATTAATGTATTTAAAGTTAATCTTTAATAGTATAAATTTAAGAGCCAGTGTACTCAGCTGTGTTATTTTAAACAAATGCCAATGAATAATGGCTAAGTGAAGTAGGCTGTGTATCAAGTTAGAAACCAGCCCTTTTAAAATGTATCACTGTTACACAATATGAAGGTTTTAGAGTATTTTTGATGAGGGGAAATGCAGCCTTGGTGCCACTATTATACAGTATGTATCTCCTACACTATAATCTGAGCCATACGTCCTCGTGTGAAGAGCTTTTTTGTGATCCTGCTGAGCTGTGTAACTTGTATTTAACTCATCTGTCCACCTTCAAATTTAGCGATGCCACCCCTGCAGGCTGCTGTCCCTGAGCCCAGACCGCTGATTAAAACCCAGCCAAGGCCAACACGACACGAGCTCTGGAGCTCCAGCATAACAAACAGCGACAACCTTCGCACTGAACGCCGAAGAGAGAGAGAGGGAGAGATCAAAGTACATCACTCCTTTCCACTGCTGCCTGGCTGGATGCAGAAATTGCTCGGGTTTAACAAAGAGACAGGGGAACCAAGCTGTTCAAAACTAATCATTCAGATACCTTTATTATATTAAGTTCGAAGCGCTTCAGCGATGTGGCATCACCGCCACCCAGCGGTCAGAGAGCGACATTGCGCCCATTGTTAGACTCGCGCCACTATGCCACTGTCCTGCTAATTAGCTTTACCGCTTTCCCTGCAGTGTCCGGTCCCGAAGGTCTGAAAAGCCCCAGGTTACCTCAGGAAAACGGGAACACAAGGTGACAGCACACCTCACTCCGGTCTATTGCTGCTTCTTCCCCGTGGAGAGTTTCTTCCCGAAAGCAAACCTGCCTGTCCCTCTCCATAAAAACGGTGCTTAACACCTTGGCTTTATGAGCAAACGGGCTGAGGAAACAGGTCAGCGCTTTTAAAAGTGTTTTTATCCGACCCTCGGGTGCTGTTGGTGTAACTCTCAGGAAAATGGTACATTCAGCACCCCAAAATAAACCCCTGAAATAACCTCTCGCCCCGTAATTGTGGCTGGGTAATCCTCTTTGACTGCAAGCTAATTGCCTCAAGTCATAAAACTGGCCAATAAACAAAATAGTAATGAAAACGTTTATCACAATGCATCATACCACTAATTTGTTTGCACAAGCGGATGTCAAAAGGATTATGGATTTTTTTTACTGTAGACCTAAATGTGTTTTGCTGAATCAGAAATATCATGCGGCGACAGACACCTTTTCATATTAATCATTTATTCTCTATAGTAGGGGTGCCCAAACTTTTTCTGTATGAAGGGCCAAAAACCAAACTTGATTGAAGGTGGTGGGCTGAAGGTAGCTATAGGTTGTTTTCATATGACGTCATCGATGACGTGTGAAATTCAGATGGAGGGCAGGAAGTGATTCTTCTACATCAGAACATCAAAATATTTCGGTTTTATGTTGTTTATAATTGTTTAAATAGGCTAAAATAGGAAATGCTGAAAAGCTTTTCCAAAAGTTTTTGCTCATGAAGGAGGAAAAGTTCAAGAAACTGGCTTAAATCAGAAGAAAACGCGGCGTGTAGCCTAATAAACATTCATTCAATACATTCATGTGTACAAACTATTTTTGAATCCGGTTATTCGCTTGGCAGCACCAATAAAGATTATATGCAGGCCTAGCTATAAATATGTTAATGTCAACATAGGCTCATTCTGAAAACGTAGTCCGTTTCTGGAGACCACAAATTATGTAGCCAGCGTATGGCTGCGTTTCTTTTTTAAATCCCTACTGAAAAATCCAGCTTAAACCAGCCTAGGCTGGTTGGCTGGTTTTAGCTGGTTGACCAGCCTGGTTTTAGAGGGGTTTTGGCCATTTCCAGGCTGGTTTCCAGCCATTTCCAGCCTGGTCTTAGCTGGTCAGGCTGGAAAATGACCAGCTAAAACCAGCTTGACCACCTAGCCAGGCTGGGAGCCCAGCCAAAACCAGCTATGTCCATCTTAAACCAGGCTAGTCAAGCTGGTTTTAGCTGGATTTAGCTGGTCATTTTCCAGCCTGACCAGCTAAGACCAGGCT
Organism: Danio aesculapii; assembly: GCF_903798145.1. Taxonomy (NCBI): domain Eukaryota; kingdom Metazoa; phylum Chordata; class Actinopteri; order Cypriniformes; family Danionidae; genus Danio; species Danio aesculapii. Next base: position 36,624,632 of record NC_079452.1, on the reverse strand, counting down.
GGAAAAGGCTGGTAACCAGCCTAGAATGGCCAAAACTCCTCTAAAACCAGGCTGGTCAACCAGCTAAAACCAGCCAACCAGCCTAGGCTGGTTTAAACTGGATTTTTCAGCAGGGATGTACGCTACAAAAACTGCGTAAACAAAAACTGCAAAAATATGTACCTTCTAGGACGTATTTCACGGCCTCCAGAAATGTATCCAGAGGTACATTTTCAAAATGAGCCTGGGTTGGTTAATGTTTTATATAAAAATAAGATACAAACACCAACACACACGAACATACAAAATCCAGGAGAATATAAATAACGTGAACTGCCATAGAATAGCTGCAATGAAATCTCCATCTTGTTTTGCAATAATCCATGTCTTTACTGGCGTTTTGGTGGAATAAACAACCATAACGTGAACATCGAGATGCGCAGCAGCAGTGAATGTTTGTTGATGGTAAGTTTAATCCCCCTAAATAAATAATATAATGCAGATATGCATCCATGTAAAATGTCTACAACTCTTTGTTACTGAATGCTACATAATACTGTAGTATAGTAAACTGACAAACTGTAATAAATAAAGTTTTTGGCATTGTGATGGTGTATAATTATAAATTTAGCATAGAAAACTGAAGTCAATTAGTTTATTACTACAGTTGTGTTGTTCCACAGCAACAATATAATTACAACGACAGTTTAATTCAAGTAAATATCTGTTGTTTGCTTCCAAACACTATAGTATTTACTATAGTATTTTTTCATGTAATGTAATAGTTTAAACAGTATACCGCCTCGATGACAGACAAATATACTTTAGTTCAGTAGAAAACTCTGCCCTCTTCATGATATAATGATCATGCCCAATATATGTGATTATTTTCTATATTTACCTCCTTTGAAATATGGTATAAATCACAAAAATACGGACTTTCCTCTATACCTCCCATTCAGTTTTTTATTTCCTGCCTTCCATCTGAATTTTGCATGTCACCACAACCATGTGTTTGAAAACAACCTGTACCAAACCCTGTTTCATTAAAGCTGACATTGATGATTTCCTAAATAATGAAATATTTACAAATAACTAGAAAACATTGCTTTATATTAACTAATGCAGTATGTATGTATGTACGGACGTATGTATGTACGGACGTATGTATGTATGTATGTATGTATGTATGTATCTATCTATCTATCTATCTATCTATCTATCTATCTATCTATCTATCTATCTATCTATCTATCTATCTATCTATCTATCTATCTATCTATCTATCTATCTATCTATCTATCTATCTATCTATCTATCTATCTATCTATCTATCTATCTATCTCTCTCTCTCTATATATATATATATATATATAAAATAAAATATTAAAATTATATATATATATATATATATATATATATATATATATATATATTAAACTAATTAATTTTATTTATTATTATTATTTATTTATTTATTAATGAACTTCATTCATTTTCTTTTCGACTTAGTCTCTTTATTAATCAGAGGTCGCCACAGAATTTATCCAGCATATGTTTTACACAGCAGATGCCCTTCCAGCTGCAACCCATCACTGGGAAACACCCACACACTCTCATTCACACACATACAATATGGACAATTTAGCTTACCCAATTGCCCTACAGTGCATGTCTTTGGACTGTGTGGGAAACTGGAAGAAACCCACGCGAACACTGGGAGAACATGCAAACTCCACACAGAAACACCAACTGACCCAGCTGAGGCTTGGCCCAGCGACCTTCTTGCTGTGAAGCAATTGTGCAACCCACTGCGCCACCGTGATGCCCTAATAATGAACTTATTACAGTAAAAAAAACAAAACAATCCCATTTATAATAGAATGGAGTTACACTAGTCTACTTTGCTTACCAATGTCTTGCATTGTCCTTTATCTGTTGAGTGATAGTATTTATATTTTAAAAATCTGATTTATTTACAGCATTTAATTGAAAAAGTTAGCTTTTTTGTAGCTCAGGAATAAAACTAAACCAAAAAAGTTCTGTTAAATTAGAAATAACAATCTCTGTTAAAGACATTCGCTCCAACTCTCTCCATCATTGTCATGAGGGATGGGGGGCCAAAACAAAGGTTACTATGGTCCAACTTTGGCTTTGACAAGCCTTTGAACTAAGGCTTGTGGGCCAAAGTTGGCCTATGTTAACCTTTGATTTGGCCCACCATTCAGTCAGAGAAGGGACTGATGGGAGGGGTGGGGGTGTATGCCTTTTACTGAGATCGACTTTTCTTATATAGCATAACCTCTTTTGATTGTTTGTTTTATTCTAAGCTGCAAACTAAAATTAAATGTAAATGAATCTGATTTTCAAAATTGTAAATACTGACACACTACGAACAGAGAACAATGCAGAAGACAGCGAGACATCAAATCAAGGCAAAAACAGGTGCAGCTTGACTCGTGTATTTGGCATTAAACTGCCAAAGCATTTTGTTATAAATGGGATTGTTTTTGTTTTTACTGTTATAAATTCATTATAATGTATATATATTTCAATTCTGCATTAGTTAATATAAAGCAATGATTTCTAGTTATTTTTAAATATTATTAATTACTTATGGCAACTTTAACGTAATACAGTTTGATATATTTACCTTTAGCCAACGGCTCTCAATCAAGTTTGAGTTTTGGCCCTTCATAAGAAAAGGTTTGGGCACTCCTGGCTTATAGGCTTTTTAATAGGAATTCTTACTAGTCGGTTTCAGTATAAGTTCATTAAACAAATAAAGGATGAAAAATGAATAGGCCTAAATCTGTCCTTGGACTGTCCTTAAACTACAGTCTAAACGATAATCATCGCCTTTCCCACAGTTGGCAGAGCTTCAAGGAGCTTCAAGGTGTCAAACAACACTGACCTCTGCTGGCTAGGAATTTATTATGCTCAAAAAATCTTTACTAATGTACAGTAGACTACTTTTGTATATATGTGTGTGTGTGTGTGTGTGTGTGTGTGTGTGTGTGTGTGTGTGTGTGTTAAATAGAGACTTTGAATGCAAAACATTAACTTTTCTTACTTTTAAATTGATAGTTTACCTTAAAAACATCTATACTTTCTCACCTCCAGGTTGTTCAAAACATTTTCAAGAATGCATTTGTTCTGTTTTGTCTTAAAATGTTTAAAATTTTTTATATTAAAGTATTTGATTTCTTTAAAATGTCTTCTTTTTTAATTTATTTATTTAAAGAAATTATTTTTTTTCATTCAGAATGACATGAGGGTAAGCAAATAATAGCCCCTTTCACGCAACCATACCTGTAAATATCCGGAAAATTAGCAGTACAACTTTACGGGTAAATTCTAAAAAGCTCTGTTCACACAGACAAGAACGTTCCGGAATTTTTCCAGAAAAGACCATTTACACATTTAATCCAAAATACTGGTAAATTCTGACATCATTAACCAGAAACGACTTCCAAATGGCTGCTCTTGTATTTGTAAACACAGAGGGGGTCAGGCTTTTGTTGCTGGTTGATGGTACATAATGGGCCTGTTTCAGTAAGGAGGTTCAACCAACTCGTAGTTTAAACTTGAACTCTGAGTTGATTTACCGAGAGATTGAAAACTCAGAGTTTTCGGTTTCAGAATAGCTGATCTGAGTTAGGTCAATCAACTTTGAGTAGACCAACTCAGAGTTAAGCGCACACACCGCGACTATAAAAAGGCATTATCAATAGAACACAGATATTACAAGTGACTGTGACAACATCTTAAAAAAAGAGATCAGCATTTCTTTCTCTAGCTGAACTTGATGTGCTCATGCAGAGTTATAGCAAATATGAGCATATATTTTAAAAAGCAACACCACTGCATCAGGGAAACAGAGACAGCGTGGGAAACAGCTGCTAACGTTAATGCGTAATTTTACATTTAACGTATTTAAATATTTAAGTATAATAAGTAATGTTATGTGTGATGCTTATAAAAATTTTACACACGTTCCCATTTTTATACACGTTGATCAGTTTTAATAGATTTAAAAGTGCACTTGTGTGTGTCTGCCTCTTTTATTGATCAAGTGATAGAGGTTGATATGACATTAAGAATGTAAGCAGAACTAAACAATAATTTTTAGATTGAGTAATAATCCCATTAATCTAGTTACAGTACATGTTCCTGTCGAAGGTCAGTGAATTTAAGCTTATTATTTATTAAAAAAGGACAAGCCATTCTCGTATGTGACTTTGTTCTTTGTGTGACTGCAATGTAGGCAACAGCTATGTTTCCATTCAAAAATATTATTTAAATTTATGTGTAAAACTGGAATAACGCAGGTGTGCGAATAAAGCAGCGTTTCCATCCAACGAGTCAAAGAGAACAAAACTGATTAAATGGGCGCCAAATATCAACAGTAAAAACAGAATTTACTGCGGTAGAAGAAGCTGCGTCAATCTTTTCTCTGTTTAATAAATGTACTTGTGCCTCAGAAGACAATTCTGACACACAATGAACGCATGGGGGTGTTTGAAGCCATGAGATGCGGAGAATAGACGCTCCTGACACGCTGCAGGCGCTCTGGAGGTCATTAATAATGTAATAACAGTAATACTGAAACGGCGTTTTAGAATTTATGACCAAAAACAACATTTAAGATATTACAGTGTGCTCAGCCTGCTGTTTTGTCCATTCACACACATCTTCATCATCATATGATCTCAACAAACCTTGTTTTTAATGCACATACTGGAATTTGTTCAGTAAAAGTCTTTCCATCGTAATTTAGGCGCATCTTTTCTATCTAATAGAAGTTTATCCTACTCAGTTATGCATGCACATGTGTTTTTTGGAAAGGTAAGGCTAAGGCGAGAAATTATGCTTTGTCTTTAAAAAAGGGGAGGAGACCGACAGAAACTCAGAGTTTAGAGAATAAAACCTGCTCCTGACCAGGTTAGGTTCACAGAGTAATTTACCACAGTAACTGACTGTCGGAGTTAAAGTTACCTTTCTTTCAGAAACAGGCTTCACTTACCCTGCTTTCTCCTGTTTAACAAACCTGCCATTTCGAAACGGAAAACTTTCTCTCATTTCAGGGTTAAAATACTCTGAGTTTTCACTTAGCCTCCTTTCTGAAACGGGCTCAATAGGAATATGAAGGAAGCAGATAGCTTAAAGGTAAACAAACAACGGCTTATTATAAGCATTTTATTGATCGTTTTTTCCACAGTTGGCATTAAGATGGAACATAGAAACGTTATCAGACTAACATCTAACAGCTAAATGTGTCTGGAAAAATATTGAAAGGATTTCATTTTCATAAACAGCGCAGATGTGAATGTGTCTGAATGTTCTGATTGGCTGGAGTAGACATCTCACGCCAGCGCGTTCTAATCATGAACACACTCTTTCCGGCAATCTTCCTTCTGCGTTTACACAGAGCAGCATACCTGCAAATTACCGGTAATGATACAACTTCTATTTCTGGAAAATTGCTGGTAATTTTCCGGAAAGGTCTGTATGTGTTAAAGGGGCTGACGACAGAATATATATTCTGGAGAGAACTATTATTTCTATTTCATAGTTCATCTTATATATCTGCAGCGCAGCCTATAGTTTGTCAGGATAAGTTCATAAACCCATTAAAGGTAATGATTTAAGACAGCCTAGGTTTTTATGATATTTTTTTGATAAAATATACCGAAGCCCTTATTATCAACTGAGAACCAGAAATTCTCCAGTCACATATGCAAATGAAATGATCTGCATTTTTGACATCTGTTTTGAACGGTAAGAAGGCAAAATTGCAATTATGACAAGGAAAAGTGCATTCTGGTTTTGTTGTGGTCGCATCGTGCAACATCTTGTGCTGTTTTTGATTCATCTAGATGTCTTTTGTTCTTGTTTTCTGCAGAGTGGATGGCAACATCAAAAGTCTGAGGTATCAAGACATTTGTGCTGCCCATTACATTAGAAACCACAGAAGAGGGAAAATTTGTCAGCAGGATAGCGCTCCTTCTCATACTTCAGCCTCCACATCAAAGTTCCTGAAAGCAAACAAGGTCTAGGTGCTCCAGGATTGCCCAGCCCAGTCACCAGACATAAACATTATTGAGCATGTCTGGGGTAAGATGAAGGAGGGGTTATTGAAAATGAATCAGACGAATCTTGATAAACTCTGGGAGTCTTGCAAGAACTCTTTCTTTGCTATTCCAGATGACTTTATTAATAAGTTATTTGAGTCATTGCAGAGATGTATGGATGCAGTTGTCCAAACTAATAGGAGTCATACACAATATTAATTCTTTTTCCACTTCAACATGACTTTATATTCTATACTGTACATTATTTCTGTTAAGTGACAAGACTTGTCTAAGTAAAGTCAGATCTTACTGTCCTAATTAAATAATTAAAAATCAAGGCATGATAATATTTTATTTTGGTAAAATAAGTGTAATCTAGAGGCCTTCGCCTTCCATATAAGCCACTTCTGATACCAGATGATCAACTAGAGGTTATTATGTTGTTCTTAAATCTTGGATAGGTTGCTAGACTTTTGTCAGCTAGTGTCAGGTGAAAATCTTTTACGTTAGATATGATATATTTGGTCATATTTTGTTCCCATTAAACCCAACCAGAGCTTGTTTGTATCCAGAGTGAGAACTTTTCACAGTCTCTGTCTCAATAAAATAAGTCAAATCTGTCAAGTGTGCACATGTCCTTAGATATATCTTTGCTCATATATCAAATTGTGGCAAAGTTTGTTTGGAAGTGGAGTGAGATTCAACTTTTCAGTGTCGATTAGCTTTCTTGATGTGCGCCGAGGTTAATATTTATTCAAATGAACCTCAGTAACCCCGGACACCTGAGTCCATTTTAACTGACCCAAACCTGCCAAGTGTGAACACACCTTGAGTCTATCATTTAGTCTTACAACACGGCATACAAAGAAATGTAATTCTTCCTGTGTAATTCAGGGAAAATTACACATCAAGCACAACTAAAATACAAACAGGTGTTTGAAAAAAAAAAATTGGATCATATTGGGTCAAAAAAAGAAAGAAAGACACATGTTTTGTTCATTTTGTTAACATAACCCTCCAGAAGAGGGAAGCAGAATTTCATATTGAAATGAAGTGACTCTCACAGGGAAAATTACAATCTGGCCATCATTTACTCACCCATAACCATAGGTGTAAAGTAACAAATAACAAATACTTAAATTACTTTAACTGGCCCATTGTAATTCTCAGAAATTGTAATTTACTAAGTAAAGATGTGTACTTATACTTTCCCTTGAGTACATTTTTAGTGCAGTATTGGTACTTTTACTCCATTACTTTCCTTCATCCTGCAGTCACTGCTTTATTATTTCTCGTCTATGAGGATTAGAAAATTCAGTCCTGTGATTCTTGTCCAGTCAAATCACACATAGAAGATAAATCACCTCATAATGAACTACCGCAAGATATGAGCGATTTATAATTGCAGTTTGGAAACATTAAAACTCTCAAAGAAGACGTCCAAAATCTTTACACGCATTGACGTAGAGTCTGTTTAGAACACGCAACAGGCACAAAACGTCAACATGACGCCAGATTAACATTACACCCCAATGTCGTGGGGACGTTGCATTTTGTTTGGACATGAAAATCGGGTTGACGTCAGAACTCAACGTCAGGCCGACATCATTGTCCAACATCCTACCTGAAATCAAATATCAACGTCTAATGATGTTACAGCTTGACGTAGTGTGGATGTTACCATTATGAAGTCTTGTTGGATTTTGGTAGCCATACCTGATGAATAAATGTCAGTATTTGACATCAATATGACATTGGCTCAACATTGAATTTTGGTCACTTTCCAACACAACCTAAAATCAACCAAATATTAACGTCATTTGACGTCGTTATTGGACATCAAAATAACGTCCTTAGACAATGGCTAGACATTGAATTTTGGTCACATGACATCACAACCTAAATCTAACATTAATATTAACGTCTTGTGATGTTGTGTGTTTGCTGGGCAATCACTAAATGCACTACAGAATGTTACGTTTACACACATCCACAGATGACGTAAATGCATCAGCTTTTTTCAGCGTAATACTCACTACTTTTGAGTACTTTTAAAGGGTTTACGTTTTAACTCATACTTTGAGTGATATTTACAACAGATACTTTTACTCAACTTGCACTACATTTTAGGCAAGTAATGGTACTTTTACTTGAGTATGATTTTTCAGTAATCTTTCCACCACTGCCCATAACTTATTCCAATCAATTTTTTTTCTATAGATGTCAATAGTTAAAACATTCTTCAAAATATCTTCTTTTTTGTTCAAAATAAAAAAAAAAAAACTCGAACTCATTTGGAACAAGTCAAGATTAAGTAAATGATTTTTCATTTTTTAGTGAACTACCCCTTTAAAACTTGCTGGCAAATCATATGAACTTTTGTGTGTTGCCATTCTCTAGTATACACTATTTTCCACAATAATATATTACAAAAGTTTAAAGATTTACTGTAAGATCGCAGTTGCATTAGCAATGCTAAATTAGGTGTTATTAGTGTTATTAGTTAGTTATAAATCAATCAATCTTGCATTTTTTAATGTAACTGACTGACTTTTAAAAGCTATGACCAATATTGATGGGACAAAAGAGATGTTTAACTTAAAAGGCCAGCATAAGTAATTCATGAAACCAGTACAGGCCTTCTCCCCAAACAACAGGGGTTTTGACTCAATAACAATAAAAAAACAATCATAAACACAAGGGTAAAACTAATCTCAATTCAGTGTACTTTACCTCAGGCTGTTCTGGGCCATCTGTAGATTCAGCATACTGTAAAACAGTTTCAATGACAGCTCAAAATCTCATATCTAAAGCTCCCGAGAGACGTACACAAACATTTCCATCTATAAAGTCAGCGGAATCTGGCCACTTTCACTGAAGTGTGGGCAACTTTGGTAACACTTTATTTTGATGGTCCATTTGAGTATTAGTAGACTGTCTGCTTAATGTCTACTGATACTGGTTCTTTAACAGACATTTAACTGACTATAAGAAACTTTGCAAGTACATGTCAACTTACACTAACCCCAACCCCTACCTAACAGTCTATTTACTGTATAATCTAATGAGAATTAGTTGGCCTGTAGATTTAATATACAGTAACTTAAATTCAACAAACGGACCATCCAAATTATTATTATTATTATTATTGTTTTTATTATGAATTCTCTCGCGTTCTTCATCTCTAATATTGCTGTTTGAGAGATACTAGCCAGATATGCTGAAGTAAAGGCACATGTATATTTTATTGAACACACACATTGATAAATACTGTTGTCATAATAAGAGGTGAATAATACAATGAGTATGAATATTACTGTACATGTATAGATGAAGACATCAAACACACTGTACAAAGACAACATTTTACAACTTTACATTGTCCATAGCAGCTCACTATACATTCAAATATGACACACCTGCCGTCCTTCTCACATCCAGACATCAGAGAGTGGAGCAAACCATTGAAAACACATCACGTCTGATGGGGCCACAGGCCTTTTCACACACAAAGGGAGGAATTCAGAGCTCAAGTGCGAATGCTCATGGTGTTTTTTTTTTTTTTTTTTTTGGGTGGTGGGTGGTATTGTAAGCACATATTTTGCTATTTTTTTTTATTGAGGTCAAAAACTCTGAAGTAAAAGTCAAAATGATCTACATCATATTTATGGTAAAAGACAAAATGAGATCATAATTATTATATAGAAGTCACAATTACCATATTATTACGAAATAAAAAAATGCTAAAAAATATTTTACATAATCATGACAGATAAGCCCCAAATATTTAATTAGTCATTTTTGGCATGATTATAATTTTTACATTACAATCTGGGCTTGTTGTCAAAATTATGTTTGTCATAACTTTGACTATATTTATAATCATCCTCAAAATATGACTGTTATGATCAGACTGTCTTTTTTGTAAGCACTGTCTGCACATTTTTTTGATTGAGGCCCATTTTTTCTGTGTAAGATAATCATACTTCATGAAGTAAAAATCATAATCATGAGTATCTACAGTGCATCTGGAAATAATTCATATCACTTCACATTTTCCACATTTTTTATGTTACAGCCTTATTTTAAAATAGATTAAATTCATTTATTTTCTAAAAATTCTACACACAATACCCCATTATGACAATGTGAAAAAAGATTGTTTGAAATTGTTCCAAATGTATTAAAAATAAAGAAACTGAAAAATCACATGTGCATAAGTATTCACAGCCTTTGCTCAATATTTGTTGATGCACCTTTGGCAGCAATTACAGCCTCACGTCTTTTTGAATATGATGGCACACCTGTCTTTGGGAATTTTTGCCCATTCCTCTTTACAGTACCTCTCGAGCTCTATCAAGTTGGATAGGAAGCGACGGTGTACAGCCATTTCAGATCTCTCCAGAGATGTTCAATAGGATTTAGATCTGGGCTCTGGCTGGGCCACTCAAAGACATTAGAGCCTGTGGCATCATATTCAAAAAGATGTGAGGCTGTAATTGCTGCCAAAGGTGCATCAACAAAATATTGAGCAAGGGCTGTGAATACTTCTGTACATGTGATTTTTCAGCTCTTTTATTTTTAATAAATTTGCAAGTATTTGCAAGTATATTTAAAAAAAAAAAAATTCACATTGTCATTATTAGGTATTGTGTGTAGAATTTTGATGAAATAAATAAATTTATTCCATTTTGGAATAAGGCTGTAACATAAAAAAACTGGAAAAAGTGAAGCGCTATGAATACTTTCTAGATGCACTTTAAGTCAAATGTATGCTAAAAGTCAAAATGAGATCCTAATTATCATATAAAAGCCACAATTAACGTATTATTATGAAAAAAGTCATACACATTATTTTCCATAATTATGACAGATAATCCCTAAATAATAATGCCTTTTTTGGCATAATTATAACTTTACATTACAATCTGGGCTTGTCGTCAAAATTGTCAAATATGTTTGTCATAATTTTGACTATATTAATAATCATCCTCAAAATATGACTGTTATGATTTGACTGCCTTTTTGTAAGCACTGTCTGCACATTTTTTTTTATTGAGGCCCATTTTGCCATGTAAGATAATCATACTTCATGAAGTAAAAATCAAAATCATGAGTATCTACATCATATTTATGCTAAAAGTTAAAATGAGATAATAATTATCATATAGAAGCCACAACTACAGTATTATTATGAATTTAAAAAAGCCTTAAAATAGTTTATATAATTATGACAGATAAGCCCTAAATAATAATGTCTTTTTTGGCATAATTACAACTTTACATTACAATCTGGACTTGTTGTAAAAATTATGTAAATTATTTTATGACTTTTCAACTAGCTTTAGTTCTTTTACTTGACTTGGTCGCAATTTAGATTTTCGTCAGAATTATGATAACATTGACTTTTTAACATCAATATTAACTTTTAAATAGATAGTACAGCCAAAAAATGAAAATTTCCTCATTTCCTCACACACAAGGTGTTCTAAATTTCTCACTTCTGATGATCACAAAACATCTATAGTAGAAACAAAATAAAAACATGAAAGTAAATGTTTTGTTTCCTGCATTCTTTAGTTTCCTTTGTGTTTAACAGAAATAAGAAGGTTTGGAACAAGTGCAGAATGAGTACATTTTCATTTTGGGGTGAAATATACCTTTACTTTTTATTTATGATAAAATAAACGTCATGAAGTTTGTACTTTTATCAAAACTTTTCTCATAAATTACTTCAAATGTAATTTTTTGTACTAGAAATATTACTTGAAATATCATATTACAATTGTTTATATCAAAGTATTGTCATGTTGTCATATTATAACTTATAATTTTGACTTCTGTCATAATTGTGATTCATTAAAACATTTTTAAATGATTTTTAAGTGGCGGCTTCCCTTCTGATTCACTAATGAAATATTAATGCAAACATAATTTGTTCATTCATTTATTTTCATTCAGCTTAGTCCCTGATTTGTCAGGGGTTGCCACAGCAAAATGAACCAACAATTCATCCTGTATATGTTTTACGCAGCTGATGCCCTTCAATTCGCAACCCAGTACAGGGAAACATCCATACACACTCATACACTATGGCCAAATTAGTTTATTCAATTCACCTATATCGCAACACAGGGAGAACATGCAAACTCCACACAGAAATGCCAACTGGCGCAGCCGGGTCTCGAACCAGTGAACTTCTTGCTGTGAGGCGACAATGCCACTGAGCCACCGTGCTGCCCTTGCCAACAAAATCTTCAATGCAATGTTGAACACAAACAACTCTTATGCTGCGTTCACACCAGACGCAAAGTACCTCGTCACTTGCTCTGGTTTACTCAGGGAATGTTTTTCACCTCATGCTAATTTTCCACTTGAGATGATTCATTTGAACCTGCACAGAAGATGCGGTCGAGTCGAATTTTGCGTATTATTAGCAAACTCGTCACGCATTTCAGTGTCATTCACACCATCTGGTGGAAATTTATCTCTATTGTTTGCATTGACATTATAAGTGTATTACTTATGCAAATACTTAATTCCACATTGATGTATCCAGCATTACAATACAAATAGAATTCAGATTACTGTAATACCATGATGTTAACTGTGGTACATTTTCATGAATAACACACTCCACACTCTCAGAAATAAAGGTATGCGAGCCGTCACCGGGGTGGTACCATTTGAAAAGGTACAAATTTGTACCTAAAAGGTCCATATTAATACCTCAAGGGTACATATTAGTACTTTTTAGGTACTAATATATACTTTTGAGGTACCAATATGGACCCTTCATGTACAAATGTGTACTTTTTGAAAAGGTACCACCCAGGTGACAGCTCGCGTACCTTTATTTCTGAGAGGGCATAATGAGACATACATTCAAAGGACCCAAGTTGGCACTGAAAAACATTGACAGAGACTTTCTCGCCATGTTTCCCCTGTGACTGAATTCCCTGCTCATTGTGTCTTAATACCCAGGACAAGCCACTTCATCATCCAGCAGTTCTAGGTCTCCTCAAACACAAGTTTCGTATTATTATTCCAAAGAAAACACCACAAGTAGACGCAAACAAAAGAGAAAACATTTGTTTTGATAAATGTTTAAGCCAAACGAGGTAACACCGAAGGGCCCTTTTGCCTTGTCTTGTGCTTCACTAACACTAATCTCAATGTGTTCAACAATGTCCTTACATAAGGACTTGTGCCTCAGGACTCTTACAAATTAAACTCATCCTTCATTTTAACCAACATAATTAGCATCGGGAGTGGTTGGAATACAAACACTTACGAGCCATCACTCAGAGCGCTATTTGTTTAAGCCGACATGATTTTTGGAGGTAATTTCCCAAGCTGATTGTTTTTGGAAGCAGGCCAGTGTGAAAGAACGAGTGAGCCGCTCGCAGAATGAGCGATCCAAGACCACACAAGAGAGAAAATCACTCGGATTTATCCTACAACAGCTCTGATCTGAACAACAGCCTAATTCATCTGTAAATTTCCCAAACTGCTTTTTATTCCGATGTCTACAAGAACTCTCTGTCCTGCAGAGGCGCATGGCTTCAATGCATCCCCTGTAGAAATCTGATATAAGGAAATATATGCTAATTATATACATGACATACAATTGTTCAATCATATTTCAAAATATTGCATAAAATAGTCGTTTACATATGTGTTCAAATATTATCTATAATATATATGTGTGTGTGAATATATATATATATATATATATATATATATATATATATATATATATATATATATATATATTTTTTTTTTTTTTTTATACAACAGTTCTGTCTGGTTCTTGAATCTGATTGGCTGATAGCCATCCGATATTCTGCACTAACAGCACCCGTACAGCCTTTTCACTCTTCTGTATTACTCTGCCCATATAGAGTGACAGCAGATCAATAATCTCATGACAGTTTGACAAATATTGCAGCTGTTGGACAACATAATGTACTTTTTTTTATCGCGAATGTTGTTGTTTAGCTTGCAAGTATGCAGTTTATTTATAAAGATAGTGCCTATTTTAGGCAATTATAAATTTGAAACTACAACGCGTCGGCATCCATCAGGCTGTCATGCTGAGCAAAGCGAAGACAATTGATGTTCCACCACAAGATGGCGACAGAGACTGCATAAACAGCTCTTATGCTCTGTTCACACCACATGCGGTACACATTTTGAGTTTACTTCATTTGCTCATCAAATCCGCTTCATTCGCATGTCAAATTCACTTCACAATAGATGCGGATTTGCGTCATGGCCAGGGCTTCTGTCTTCCCGGTGACTCTAGCTTCGTTGCCAAATGGCTAACATGGATTTTATTGAGAGAATAGCTGTGCTTTATAGGCTTTAGGAAGGCTGAAAAACAGTGTTGATTCGATTGGAGTCATGCCGAGTCCACTAGATCCTTTCAGAGGTGCACTCAGCTCTGTGAGCTTATAAACTCCTTCAGAAACTACACCTGGATGATGGAAGCTTTCAGTGGTGCTTCCAACTGATTTGACAGTTTGTTAAACTGTTGTCTGGTGTCGGCAGGAGGATTTTCCCCCAGGCGTTACGTCATAATCACGTCACTACAAGAGAAAGCTCCTGATTGGTAAACATGGCGCAAATGTCCGCTGAAGTTCAGATTTTCCAACTCGAGCGATTTGCACATTAAGTGTGTCCATCGCGTGAAAATCTCAACTCGCGCCACCTCATTCGTACGTATCACGTTGCAGGTTGTCTATTCGCGTCTTTGCATTGACTTAAAATGTAAATCCCTCGCGCTTGACGCTTCTTCCGTGTCTGGTGTGACAAAAACTCAGCGTAATTTCAAACTACAGCTGATCAAATCATAATAAAAAAGGTAAGTGACATTCTAAGTCAATCTCTCTCTTTTGCATGTTGTAGTGGTGTATTTATACCATAGTAATCTGGTAGTGTTTGCGTTGCTTTGGCTTTTTCGTGGGTTAATTATTGTGATATCCTGATTGCAACAGAGAAATACTGGGAAATCTCTCTAGACTGATGGCATTTCATGCTGTTCAGCCTTATAATCTTAAAATGTGAGCAAAATCACCTGTTTTGTCATCACTTTAAACATTACGCTAAAGAATCTTTTAAATACTAGCTCTAAAATGACGTTTGTGAAGTAACAACGGTTTCTGCTGTTCTGACGTCAGCTGCAGATGTGAATGAATGGCGGAAAACATAGTTCCTCATACAAAAAGATTTTTAGACTCTCTGTGTTTGTTTTTCTTTTTTATATACATGATTATGATGTCGAACTGTTGTATAAAGGCAATAGCACACTCGTAGCAGTGCGATATGGCTGTATATCATCAAGTGCCAATGCACGCCTCCCACCAGTGCCGATGTTCAGCCATATTGCAGTACTACTCGTGTGATATTGCTCATATATATGGCTGTATATGAACAAGTATGAGCACATATATATAGTGAACAAATATATATAGGTTTGTAATTTTTTCAATACCTCATGAATTTAAATGTATAATCTTTCTAGTCCTAAATGTGTCCAGTGACCTAACTCTTATTTGAATGAATAAAACTGTTTTGAAAAAAGTATTGCTTACAGTATATTCACTGAGAAATGGATATTGTATGACATTTTTTAGCCTGTATGTGAAATCCAAATATGAAATTGTATGTGATACATGTAATTTTCACTTACTTCTGCATATCAGATTTCTAAACGAGATCAATGCAAAATCACACTCACATAAAATACTACACTCTACACGTAGCGTACACTGACAAAATGTGCATTATGAATTATTTACAAAGGTAAGATATATATATAGAAGTCAGAATTATTAGGCCCCCCCTTAAATTTTTTTTCCCTTTTTTAAATATTTCCCAAATGATGTTTAACAGAGCAAGGAAATTATCACAGGATGTCTGATAATATTTTCTCGTCTGGAGAAAGCTGTATTTCTTTTATTTCGGCTAGAATAAAAGTAGTTTTTAATTTTTTTAAATGCATTTTAAGGTCAAAATTATTAGCCCCTTTAGCCTATATTTTTCTTCATTAGTCTACAGAACAAACCATCGTTATACAATAACTTGCCTAATTACCCTAACCTGCCTAGCTAACCTAATTAACCTAGTTAAGCCTTTAAATGTCACTTTAAGCTGTATAGAAGTGTCTTGAAAAATATCTAGTCAAATATTATTTACTGTCATCATGGCAAACATAAAATAAATTAATTATTAAAACTATTATGTTTAGAAATGTGTTAAGAAAATCTTCTCTCCGTTAAACAGAAAATGGGGGGGAAAAAAGAGGGGGGGCTAATAATTGTGACTTCAACTGTGTATATATATATATATATATATATATATATATATATATATATATATATATATATATATATATATATATATATATATATATATATATACCACCCAACAAGGACACGAAAAGACACTGGAATGGAGGAGGCCACCATGCCGTAACATTTTATAAAGGTCTATGAGACCTACGAAAGAACTGGGAGTGATTAGCCCACTCCCATGACCACAGTATTTACAACACACATTTCCAAATCCTCCTCTGAATTCCGTTCTAAACCAAACATAGTGTATGGGAACCTCAAGATGCTGATATGTTATGACAACTACGATTTTCTGCTGCATGTCATTACAAGCAGGTCATGTCATCTCCGTTCAGGCTTGCGGACAAAATATCAACACTGAAAATGGATGGAACACCTTTGACTATATAAACATCGTGACGGCGACATGAGGAGGTGTTATTGAGGGACACAGTGACCTCTCTCATGAGAGTTTTCAAGTATTATCAGGAGCATAAACGACAAAAAAGCCTTCTGTGTATACTTTTTACCCTTGAAATATTCAACATTTAGCAATGCTAACAGCTAATACTTCATCGAAAGGGGCTATTTGAATGAAAAGATATATCATGGGACATAAACTGCAAAAAAGCCTTCTGTGTTTACTTCTTAACCATAAGGAAATCTACATTTAGCAATGCTAACAGCTAACAGCTAATAATTTATCATAAGGGTCTATTTGTATGAAAAGACTTATATCAGGGGCATAAACTGCAAAAAAAAACAGCCTTCTGTGTATACGTTTTAACCAAAAGGCGATCAACATTTAGCAATGCTAACAGCTAATACTTTATCAAAAGGGGCTATCTGAATAAAAAGACTTTTATCAGGAGCATAAACTGCAAAAAAGCCTTCTGTGTATACTTTTTAACCATAAGGAAATCTACATTTAGCAATGCTAACAGCTAATACTTTATCAAAAGGGGCTTTTTAAGTGAAGAGGCTTTTTATCAGGAGCATAAACTGAAAAAAGGCCTTCTGTGTATACTTTTAAACCAAAAGGCAATCTACATTTAGCAATGCTAACAGCTAACAGCTAATACTTTATCGAAAGAGGCCTTTGAATGAAGGGGCTTTTTGTCAGGTCCATAAACTGCAAAAAAAGCCTTCTGTGTATACTTTTTACCCATAAGCTATTTTACATTTAGCAATGCTAACAGCTAATACTTTATCGAAAGTGGCTTTTTGAATGACACCGTTAATGAGGGTTTTATATCAACAAGTACTTATAATCATAACAGCCCTCTTTTCTCACCCGAAATGTGTATGTCGGTAAGCTTTGTATGCTTTTGAAAGAGGGAACGGTGGATTTCTGTTGAGGATCTCAGAGTTTGTATCCATATATCAAGTCCTGGTTTGATTCCAGACTTAAACTTGGGTTAGGTTTCTGAATCCAATCTCCCAACTGAAGTCCAGCTTGTTAGTTTGACGGGTGATGTGTGGGTTGAATGTACATACGAAGCGCACTGCAGCAAGATTTCTCTTCGAGGACTTGAGGTTTTTGGTTGGTGGCCAGGAATTGCTATTGATTCTTGAAACAGATTCTGGCTGCTCGTCTGCACTTCGGTCCAGTAGTCTTTATCTTTCCGTATGGCTAGTTGCGAATATAGCCTGTTGAGACTCTTGTCTCCCAGCGCCTTGCTCTGCGGTTCTGGCATTATTAGGTGTACAAATTGCTTGAATTTAGAGCATCAGTTTAAAGCACTTTTAGTAGTTTTGGAATATATGCTTTATGGCCAAGCTGGGAAAGCTTCCAATAACACTTCTTTTGTTGTTGTTGATGAACAAAATAAATCAAGAAATGAGCTGTCGGATTTGTCGAGATATTTTGTTCTTATATCTCAGTTCAATCTTGCTCATGTGATCAATTGTTTACTTCTGAGTTTGGATAATTTCTGTAAACTTTATGAATCCATCCGGCGTAGAAGGCCACGTTCACAAAAATGGCCGGTCGGTTATGTCTGGCACATCCTCTGCCGTTTATGCTCACACCAACAATGACTTTACTGTTACTCTCTTGACATACTAGAGGGCCACCGTAGTCTTTCTGTAAGCATGTAAACAATGGAAGGATAAAAATTAATATTTTGAAATACATCCAAAGATCACAACCAATATATAACATATCACAACCAATGTCAGCTATATAAATACAATAACATTCAAAAGTTTGGAGTCAGCAAGATATTCTTAACATATATATTTTATAACATATATACAAAAGTTGTAGTTATTATTTCATGAAAAATCCAATAAAAACACATATTGTGAAAAATTATTTCAATTTTAAATAACAGTTTTTACATTTGAATAAACATTAAAAGGCTTTTTATTTATGCTAAAATTTCAACGTGCATTATTCATTACTGTCACATGTAATCATTCTTTAGTGCTTAAGAATATATTCTTTTTTCATAGACTTTGAAAACTGTAAAGAGTTTGTACCTAGTATTTGGGAAAGTTACTTTAGAAAGTAATGCATTACATTATTGAGTTACTCCCCAGAAAAGTAACTAGTTGTGTTACTTAGTTACTTTTATATGGAAAGTAATACATTGTTACTTTTGCGTTACTTTTTATTACCCGACTGAGAGTTGATCTCATTCAGAACTTAAAAAAATATATTATAAGAGGAGCTCTGAAATTAACAACACACTGTATACCTTACATATTTACCTTTAAAAAACATAAAAAAAAATATTTTATGATAATGTTATCTGACAACTTTCTGACACCAGAGCTATTCATGCTATATATACGGATTACTGAAAGTTTAAAGCAGTGTGTCTGCTACTTTTGTACTTTAAACTACTTTTGTCTTAAGTAAATCACTGTCCATTGGGACAATCCCCTTTTCTTAGATGGATTCAAAATAATAAACACATTCTCTCATTGACTGCGTAATTCATTGTGACAACTTTAATTTTAATTCAGCAATTTATTTATTAAAAGCTAATAAGTTAAACTAAAAAGTAACTCAAGTTACATTTTCAAAAAAGTAACTCAAATATTATTACCTATTTTGTTTAGTAATGCGTTATTATACTCGTTACTTAGAAAAGTAATATTATTACTTAACTTGAGTTACTTGTAATGATTACCTCCAACACTGTTTGTACCTTATATTTTTTTGTGGAAACAATGATTGTTTAGCTCTGTTTTCATTGGCTATTAAAGAGATAGGTTCCCCAAAAATGAAATCTGTCAAAATTGACTCACCCTTCACTTGCTCAAAAACCTATTTAAGTTTCTTTCTTCAGTTGAAAACAGAAAATATTTTGAAGATTGCTGATTGATTGTACTGTTTGACTTCCATAGTAACTTTTTGCCTACTATAGAATTCAATGGGTACCATCAACCAGCATTTTTCAAAATATCTTCTTTTGTGTTCAATAGAAGAAAGAAGCTCATACCGGTTGAAAACAACACAGGGAAGTGTACTGTAAATGGTGAGGTAATTTTCATTTTTAGTGAACTATCCATTTAACGTTAAACTAGTAATTTAAGGGTAACACTTTACAATAACTGTACATAAATAATGATGTGTTAATATGTAAATTAAACATTACTTTATTATGAACTATTGGTGAGTTAATGCATGTGCTAATCACGAACTAACTTTAAGTCACATGAGTCCATATGTAAATAACGGCTACCTTAATTACTTGTTAGTACATGTTTGTTTGTTAATTAATGTATTAATTGCCACATTAGTTTGTGCTTAATTTAACCATCATGATCTCATGAGCTGTTAATGTATAATTAAATCATGACTTTACTTGGAGGTGCACATCATCATTACCATTCTTAACTACTCATGAACTCCTTATGCACATCCATCTAGTGCGTTTTACACTGAATAACAATAGAAAAGTGTTCTGTCAACATCAACATGAACAGTTTAAACACAGGAGTTCATGAGTAGTTAATGATGATGTGCCCCTGCAAGTAAAGTCAAGACATAATCCTACATTAACAGCTCATGAGTTCATATTGGTTACATTTAGCTTAAACTTAAATGTTTATTAATACATTAATTAACAACATGTACTAACAGCTAATTAAGCTAGCCGTTATCCACACATGAACTCATGTGACTCATGTTGTAAGACTCATCATTAATTCATACTAAAGTAATGCTTAGTTTGCATATTAATACATCATTATTTATGTACTGTTATTGTAATGGGTTAACAATTTAAGTGATCCGATCACATTTGATCCACCAAGATGCATTCCTGATTCCATATTAACGCATTTAAATGCATTTCTTTGTGACCTCTTAAATTAAAAGGAGCACTGCTGAATGAATGAACTCATGTTGTTTACGTTACTGCAAACCTTTGAAAAGTAGCACAGTAAATAAGACGAATAATCTCACCTCACAAACCCCTTCATCTCTTCTGCCACCAGCACACAGTTTAGAACTAGTGATGGTAAGAGTCCCTCTGTGAAGCTGCTGGCATCGTTCATTGCTCACTATGGGCAGATTAACTCCTTTCAATGTTCCCTCATGTCCAGTGCCTGAGAAAGCCAGAAACGACTCGATTAGAGAAGCAGCAGTGTGCCAGTTTTTTACACTTAGCACATTTATTCAATATGATACTTCAAATTTATATGCCTTTCCTCATCCTGCTTTCACAATGTTACACTTTGTAGTTCCAAACCACAAAATGCTTCCAAAATACTTTCATCATCAATGGAAATACTTGTGGAATCTGTGTATTAGTGTTGCCTGGAAACATGACTAGAACTTTGAAGAGGATGTATTGGGTTTTATTGCTTTTATATGTTCTAAATATTTGGAGTATTTTGCTCACTTTTTTTTACTTAAGCCCAGGTTAATTTCAGATTCACCCTCCATTTCAAAAATACATTCAAGCGATGTTTCTTGGTGCACAGCAAAACTGTGTTTCCTTCAAATGTTTCCATCCAGAGCTTAATTTGAGTAGGTTCTTGCTGAATCCTGTTCTAGAAAATACCAGATATTTGTGTTTTGTGTTCTGGCATTTATTTTAATTGATCCGGCATTAACTTGTGCGCAGTGAATACCTGCATGTGTGTGTGTGTGTGTGTGAATGAGCAGAAGTCATGTTAACAATTGACCCTCAACAATATTTTCAACCAATCAGCTTTCTTATGTTTACAATCACTCTCATTGGTTGGTGATTGCTTAGTACGCAGTGATCAGCAAAAATAAATGAGGGCATAGTGGCCTGCCTAAATAATATTTGTATTTTCAAAATGGCAAAGAAGCAGTCAAGCATATTTTCATTTTTTTTAAACCACGAGTAAATCTGATAAAGAGCCTGATCAAAAGAGGTCTTGAGAAAATGGAACTGCATCCGTGGATCAGGATAGCAGGAGACAGAAGCAAAGCAAGTCAAGTCAATCAAAAAACATGACAGAAGAGGTAACTTCTTGGAGATTGGACAGAGTGAGTCATTTAATTATTCTTTTTTTGACTTGGAAGTGAACTGAATATCAGTGGTGTTAGTAAACTGTACAGTGATGTTTCAGCTGTAGCTACATGTTTGTTTTTATGATTGACCCATAATGTTATATGGCACAAAACAATTAAAGACCATTCAGAAATTTGATGACATCATGTTCCAGGAAAACTGAAATTGTGTGGCGGACGTCGATCACGGTAACTTTTATTTCCTGGTTTTGTTCCGGAAATTATCCATTTACAAATTAAGCACTATTTCCATCCCAATTTTTTCACGAAAATAAAATTATGTGCCCATATTAAAAAATAATAACACAAATAAAAGTAAATAGCTTAGAGTTTTCTCTTTAAACCTGTTCACAAAGCTGCTGAGAACTTATTACTTAGGAACAGAGAGAAAGCCATAAGCTAAGAGTGAGGGCGGGGTTGATCTTATTACTATGGATGATGTCATCATGATTACTAACTATGTACTAACTACAGTTATTGGCCAACAGGGAGTCTTTATCAGTGATTATTCAAAGAAACTAGAGTGATATTATGGTATCATATAAAAGTTTTAACATTAATATATTGCCACATTTTAAAATGCAGACAAAGAGAAGAATTGCATTCAAAAAAAGTTCCTTGCTTTTAACATACTAAATAAAGATTTTCTTCCAATGTTACAAATTAATGTATTTTCATATAAAATATTGAAGCAAAAAAAAAAAAATAAAAATAATAATATATATATATATATATATATATATATATATATATATATATATATATATATATATATATATATATATATATGTTTCATAGAATCCATTTCTCAAAAACCACCTATCTGAAATTTTTCGCAATGTCATGCACCACAGTGTAATTTAAGTCATATGTTCTTAATGTGCCCTATGTTACAGAATTACTGGATTAATTAATTAATTAATTATGTCTAAGGTGTTGCAGGTAAATACCGACCCATCTCCTGATGTTGCCATTTTTGGGGTTCCAAAGATTTGGTCCCATTTTAATGTTAAACAACTTGATATTTTGGCCTTTACCTCATTGTTAGCTAGGTGTTGTAATCAAATCAAATAAGCCTCCAGCTACATCCCAATGGCTTGTGAATATTATGTATTTTCTAAACCTAGAAAAAATGCTCTGGGAAAACTAATTTCTTTAAAAAGTGGCAATGTTTTATAACTTACTTTAACTCTCTTAATATAATGCCTTCCATTTAATAGATGCACTCTTCTTCCTTTTTA
This sequence comes from Danio aesculapii, assembly GCF_903798145.1. Taxonomy (NCBI): domain Eukaryota; kingdom Metazoa; phylum Chordata; class Actinopteri; order Cypriniformes; family Danionidae; genus Danio; species Danio aesculapii. Next base: position 36,601,501 of record NC_079452.1, on the reverse strand, counting down.
ATTTATTTTGTAGTAATTTAATTTGTTTGTTTTCAACTATTATTATCTTATACTGTTTAATTGTAAACATTTACTTTCAACATTGACAATGTATCTGAACATTTGATTGTGATTGTTAAATGACTGCATTCAGTTGGCTGTAATTTACTGTACATTTTTATAACTCTTGTTTCCATTTTTCTTTTCCCCTTATTAATATAATTTTGTTTATTTATTTAATTTATTTAATTTTATAAAGTTTTTTTGTAAACAAACAACAACAAGGATAACAATATGTAACAATTTGTTCTGAAATAGTGTTTGTTTTTTGAAATAATATTTTTTTACATAAATATTGTATATACACACACACACATATATATATATATATATATATATATATATATATAGATATATATATATATATATATATATATATATATATATATATATATATACACACACACACACACACACACACACACACACACACACACACACACACACACACACACACACACACACACACACCACACACACACACACACACACACACACACACACACACATATATATATATATATATATATATATATATATATATATATATATTATTTACTATTATTGTTATTTTTTTGCCTATTTTGTCTTTTTATTTTTATTCGTTTTAATAAATGTAAAATATATATTTGAAAACATAATTCTGGCCATATGGGACTACAGTTAGCCTTGAGATATTGTGTAAAATATGGCTCCTGATGTTTGGGAACAATTGTTCTGACAAAGGAGGTAATAAAAATCTTATAAAATAGTTATACTAAATCATTTTGATGATGGACTTTTGCTCAGATGCTTTCAGAATTATTAAAACCACATTGATATTGTTTTATTGATATGTGATATTGTAGTGTGTTAACTAGTTAGCCAATCACATTATCTATTAAGGCAAAATCATAGTACAAAATCATTGACTTTTTGATGCACATCAAATAATTTATTAGGTAATGTACATGTTCTTGCACATATTTCAGAATATAATTAGGATGCTTGTCCATATTTGCAGAAAGGGGAAAATGAAACAATATACACAATATACATATAAATAACTCATTGGGGCTGCACTCTCACACATGATAAACTTGACAGGTCATCCTGGGAACTTTAAAGTGATGCGTTCTAAATAATAGTCGCAATAAAAAAAAACTCATGCAGGGGGAATTTAAAGCATATGTGTGAAAGGGTTAAAGATATTTCTGTTCTGCTGTGCATCCCTGTGTGTGTAATAAGCAATGTGTATGTGTGTTTTGGACCCGCCAATCACTAACATTCTTTAAATAGCAAAAAAAATAAACTGCACCATTGACTTCAGGCCAGTTTTTAGTTGGTCAATGGCATGGTCTATTACATTTGCTTAAAAATAGCAAATGTACTGTAAATCTGTCAGGTGGTGTAAGAAAATTGAACGTACCTTTGGTTTCCCCCCAGCCGTACACAGAGCAGATGGTGTCCTCCTGAATGCTGCAGTCTGCTACGGGCAGCTGAATAACTCGGACACGCTCACTCGGGAGTGCAGGTCTATGTGAAAGAGAAACAGAGAGGTCATGTTATCAGCAATTGGATTAGATCTGGAATACATTAATGATACACATTGATCCATCGACAGGTCTTACTGGGACAGGCGGAGAAGGGCGAGACTAGAGTCTTCTGGGCCACAGATGACATGCGAAATTCTCCTCTCCTGTCTGTGGAAGTCATTCTCACCTGATTCATTCAGATGGGAAATACCAAGCCAAACTCTGTACTCTGATAGGTCAGGCACGCTGGGGGAAAACGAGTATATCATTAAATTGTGGTTTTGGACAAATATTCAAACTTTTATTTATTTATTTTTTGTTTATTTGTTTATTTATATTTTTTAATTAAAGTTTGTATGCCAATTAATATTTTATGACCACATTTTAACACAGAAAAAGCAGTTACATCTAAATATAATAATTCATAAATTAATTATTAAAATTAATAATTACAAAAAATATATATATTCCCAAAACGTGGTAACAAGAAAAAATAATTTATATGTGCATTTTTCTACACATTCTGAAATAAACAAAATTAATCTAAACAATCTAAATTATTATATATTTTATTTTATTGACTTTGATTAATTTAGATTGAGCTGTTCATTCCGCTTTGGTGACCCCAGATAAAAAAGGGACTAAGCTGAAAAGAAAATGAATGAATTGTAGACTGATAATTTAGATTGGTTCAAAATGGGATGACACGGTAGCTCAGAGGCTAGAACTGTCGCCTCACAGCAAGAAGGTTGCTGGTTCGAGTCCCGGCTGGTTTCCCCCACAGTCCAAAGTCATGCGCTATAGGTGAATTAAATAAACTAAACTGGCCGTAGTGTATGAGTGTGTGTGTGTGAATTTCTGTCTGTGGATGTTTCCCAGTACTAGGCTGGAGGGGCATCCCCTGTCTAACATATGATGGAATAGTTGGTGGTTCATTCCTCTGTGGTGACCCCTGATAAGTAAGGGACTAAGCTGAAGGAAAATGAATGAATTTAATAAGATTGTAATTTAGAGCATTTGCTTCCTTCAGAAAAAAGACATTTGTTGTGATCAAAAATTAGGGCCAACTATTGCTTTCTTTAAATTTCTGAAGTTAAAATTTAAACTAGTGCTTAAAAATTAATTAAAATTGTTTTATTCGCCACAAATCTCATTTGCAGTTTACAGAATTAAAGCTACTATTTACTCGACTACATGAAACATACGCTGATAAGTTCATTCCACTGTGGTGACCCCTGATGAATAAAGGGACTAAGCTGAAGGAAAATGAATGAATAAATGAATCAAAATGCAACACTCAAAAATAAGAGTATGGGCAAACACAGCCTTGATTATTTATTTTTCAATAAAATTTATAATATACTTTTTCATTCATTTTCCTTCAGCTTAGTCTCTTTATTTATCAGGGGTCACCACAGCGGACAAACCGCCAACTTATCCAGCATATGTTTTACTTAGCGGATGCCCTTCCAGCTGCAACCCATTACTGGGAAACACACACACACACGCACGCACGCACGCACGCACGCAAGCACGCACGCACGCACGCACGCACGCACGCACGCACGCACGCACGCACGCACACACACACACACACACACACACACACACACACACACACACACACACACACAGTGTTTTTATGTCCATTTTCCACACATTCTAAAACAAATTGAATAAATCTAAATGATCTAAATTAATATTTTATTTAATTAGTTTGACTTTTATTTCTTTGTATTAATTTAGATTCAATTTCAATTTAGATTTAGCAACACTCAAAAAAAAAAAAAAACTGAGTTGCTGTAATCAAACTTTGGGTCAAATATGGACAAACCCTACCATACAGTAAGGTAAAAAAATATGGCATACATTTTTATTAAAAAAGTAACCAAGTTTGGGTTTGTCCAAACTTGACCCAACGCTGGTTTAAAACAACCCAGTTTTTTTTTTATGAGTGCAACTTTACAGCACTTTCAATCAACTTCCTTCATTCATTTTCCTGATCTTTCATTTTCCTAAAGGGCTTAATCACTTTATTCATCAGGGGTCACCACAGCGGGATGAACTGCCAAATTATCCAGCATAAATTTTACACAGCGGATGCCCTTCCAGCTGCACCCCAATACAGCAATATACCCATACACTACGGCCAATTTAGATTACCCAATTCACCTATAGCACATGTCTGTGGACTGTGGGGGAAACCGGAGCACCCGAAGGAAACCCATGCGAACACTGGTAGAACATGCAAACTCCACACAGAAACGCCAACTGACCCAGCTGGGATTCGAACCAGTGTCCTTCTTGCTGTTAGGTGACAGTTCTAACCACTGAGCCACCTTTCAACCAACTTTGCGCAGTTAAAATATTCAGAATAATATCGTTTTTTTTTTAGATTGTATGGTTTTTGTTTGCATTGGGGATTAAACTACAGCATGTTTCCATGAGCGCTTTTAAATTTAAAGACCAATCTAAATTGAATTCCTCCTGATATTGACCTATACATATTTCATGGATATGCACATGTATGGTGCAATGAGATACAGGTGCTATGAAAAACAGATCCTCTACATGCTCTAAAAACATCCGCAGCTTTGATTTGTTAAGTTACATGCATGAGACAAATGAGGAACGCTGGTGGATCATTGACCCCCAGACCCTGAGCATCCCGAGGTCACTAACAGGCCACGGCGGTGAGCTGGAGATGATTACCATGAGGAGAAGCAGTGTCTGTCTGTCAGCACCCACTCCTCCCTGACCAGAGAGCCTCCGCACCAATGACTGCTCCTGAACACACACACACACACAAATCCAACATCACACTCTCATATCGCAAACATCTGACCTCAGGGAGAACTATTCAGGAGGAGATTCTACTGTCATGCTGCCAGCGCTTGGCTTTTTTAGATAAAGTATGGGTTTTTCTAGAATGGTTTAAGGAAAAGGGCTACAATTTTTTTTGGTACTGCAAAATAAATAAATAAATAAATAAATATGATATACCAACTGTAAGGCTACTTACATACTATAAACAGTTGAATGCAAATTTATTAGTCCTCTGTGAAATCTTAATTCTTAGGAAAATATTTCCCATGTTATGTTTAATGGAGATAAAAGTTAGCATAATAGTTCATAATACTATCATAATAGTTTTATTAACTAATAGGTCTAGTAAAAGGTCTAATAACTAATTTATTTTGTGATTGGTATGATGACAAAACTTAAAGAGCCTCTATTATGGGTTTTTAAAAACAACCTTCAATGCAGTGTGTAACACAGCTTTAAGTGAATGGAAACGTCCAGCTGAGGTTTAAATCTGAAAGTGCACCGTGCTTTGAAACTATTGATTCTGTTTAGTCAACTCAGAGTCAAATGAATGATTCTTCCTTTGTTCGGATGTTTTGCCTGCATGCGTCAACGTCGATACGAGACATTGCCAAATATGTAGTGTCGGATCTGGGAAAACGTGAACATCCCTTTCTTTTCAGACATTAGCAGAGTGCGAGGGATCATGGGATTGATCATGAAGATTACTATCACTGAGAGATGGCCATACATGCGGCTGTGGGGAATAAAGGGTAAAGCTCATTCTCAGAAGAACACCACAGTATAGCCAACTGTGTGCTGTGTTTGTTCCTGTAAATTTTCTGATGATTGATACAATAACCTATACTGCAGCGTGGAATTCGCTGGCCGTTTATTATTAAAGGAAAGAGCAGCAAAGACTACTAATGTATGGGACTTTGTCAGTAACTGTTACACAGTTTATATGGACCAGTTTCTTCAGCCTCCAGATCCTGTAAATGTTTCTGTTTCCTACACGACGTGGAGTGTGATGTAAATGGTTGCCTTGTTTTCTGTAGTTTGCAAAATATGTATTTAAATGTGTGTTGTAAATTGTACTCGCTCCGCGAGGCGTAATAATCTCGTATCTTTTATAGATTAGTGCTTGTAATCCCGTATCTTGTAATCACGAGGCCTGTAATCTCGTATCTTTTATAGATTAGTGCTTGTAATGCATCCTTTCAGGTTATATCTTTATGGGGATGTTCACATATCATGTCCAAAACTACTAATCCAACGTGTGCATTTTTACCAATTTAAATGTGTGTTGTGCTTGTGATGTCCTGCTGTTTGTTACTGTGGCCACCATCAGCTGTTCCTCACACGCACTGTGTGGTCAATTTTCAAAATAGTTAAACTTTTGCCACTGTGTGGATTAATACTGAATGTGTGTCATTGTTATTACTTGGGGTTAGGTTAAAGAGTAGAGTAATATGCTGGTGTTTAACTGCATTGCTTTAGTGCATTCCTGCATTGTGCTCACAGAAATACACTCAACGTTACTTCATAACCGTGCTGGTCATTTTTCTCCATCTCGCGCTGAACACAGTCAACCAATCACAAATGACTGGGTCATTGGACCAATCAGCATAGATTAGCCTCATGCAATAAATGGGTTGGGAACAAATTAATTGCTGAACAAATCATGGGAGTCGCTGGAATAAGTTAATACAAATGCATATTATAATACAATGAAAGTGTTCTTTGACCTTGCATGTAAATCAGCCTGTTGTTGGAGACCCCCAGAGCCAAAATAGGACCTTTTATAATGCATCTTTAAGGCTCTTTAATATTTTACTAGTTATTTAGTAAGATACTAGTCATCGAGAAAACAATCAAGATATAAAAAAAAAAAATAAATAAATAAAAATTCTTAAGGGATTTAATAATATTGACCTTAAAAATGATATTATATATATATATATATATATATATATATATATATATATATATATATATATATATATATATATATATATATTATTTTTATTTTTTAAACAATTTTTTTTTATTAAAAACTGCTTTATTGCCGCCAAATTAAATGAAATAATAAGAAAAAATATTATAAGAAACAATGTGAAAATTAATATTGTTAAACATAATTTTGGAAATTTAGGAAATAAAAACATTTCACAGGTAGACTGATAATTTTGCCTTTTATGTATTTATGTGAGTTTGCCTTATATATTAATATGAGTGATGATTAAAATAAAATATCAATAAATGAGGGAAATTCGAGACATTAATAACATGCAGTAAAGCAAAATAAAAAATTGAAAAATTTATTACAATACATGTTTAAGTTAGTTTGTTTTAGTTAACATGTTTTAGTTAACTTGTTAACAAAGGTTCAGCAGCGGATCCACGACCTACTCCCTAAAAACTTACTTAAGACAGACCATCCCTCTAGCACTGTTCTTCTTGTTCTCTCGAACCCACCCTCCCTCCCTCTATTTCATTGCTTCCCATTAACAATCCTATAACCCTCTCTTCCCTCCTAGGTTGAATCGGGGGGTTCAATCACTCCACCAAAATTTTACAGAGACGGTCTCCCCACTCTGAATCTCTGGGCATCATCGTAGGACGCCTGATCAATCTACCTACCTGTTCACTGTTTATCCTTTTACTTCCCTTCCCCTTCATCCCACTGTTCCCTTACCATACCTTTCATCCCTACATCAATACAGTAAAGTCTATCTCAAAGTATGGCGTGGGCCTTGCTGGTGAATAAATATAATATATTCTACAACATGAATGATAAAATTGCAAAAACAAAAACATAATATTCATAATAAAAATAACTTTTATAATTCTGTCAATTACATTTTTGATATTTTGTCAGTTTTTTGCAGTTCTTAGTGCACCACAAGCAATATGTGATCATTATATTACTCAAAGTCTGCATATGTTGAAAACTGCTTACCCTCTCTGTATGCTGACCATCCAGCTGCCCTCTTTAATCGGGACAGGCCCGCCACCGACGATTCTCACCTGCTTATGAACAAAACACGAGCTCTTTGTAACCTCATCTGCAAAAAGAAAAGAAACGACAAAATGAGGGATGACTACAGACAAAAAGCATGCAAATGCATAAATGTGTTTATGAGATAATCTTTCTGATGTCATCCGAAACGAAGGAAAATCAGCTGGAAAATTGCACAGCTTTGCATTTGAAAGACGTGATTACCTTTTTGTGGCAGATTGTTATGTGAAGGCTCACCTAAAAAGGAAGTGAAAAGAAATGAAGCTTATTTTCATTCTGAGCAATGAATAAGCATGAGAAATGAAAAAAGCGGTATGTTTAGAGTATAATTTGAGAGAAAGTGTGTGTGAGGTCTTTATCACAGGACTAGCCAAACACTAAAAAATAAAAGACAAATTGTTTTGGGATATACAGTTGAAGTCAGAATTATTAGCCACCCCCCCCCCCCCCCCCAAAGATTTTTTTCTTTTTCAAATATTTCCCAAATGATGTTTAACAGAGCAAGGAAATTTTCACAGTATGTCTAATAATCTTTTTTCTTCTGGAGAAAGTCTTATTTGTTTTATTTCGGCTGGAATAAAAGCAGTTTTTAAATTTTTAAAAAACCCTTTTAAGGTCAAAATTGTTAGCCCCTTTAAGCTAATATTTTTTCGATCTACAGAACAAACCATCATTATACAATAACTTGCCTAATTACCCTAACCTGCTTAGTTAACCTAATTAACCTAGTTAAGCCTTTAAATGTCACTTTAAGATGTATAAAAGTGTCTTGAAAAATATTTAGTCAAATATTATTTACTGTCATCATGGCAAAGATAAAATAAATCAGTTATTAGAAATGAGTTATTAAAACTATGTTTAGAAATGTGTTGATAAAATCTGCTCTCCCTTAAACAGAAATTGGGGAAAAAAATAAACAGGGGGCTAATAATTCAGGGGGCTAATAATTCTGATTTCAACTGTATATATACATACATATAATACATGTATTTCAACAAAAATTCAACAAAATACACGTGACTGAGATTTAAAGTATCTGCCACTAAACAAACAAAACAGAGTAACAGAATTAAATCTACATTAGAACATTACATTAAAACATCTATTCCAGTAATACGGGATAATTTATTTTTGTATAAAATAAGGAAATCCATTTAAAATATTGATAAAAATGTATTTTCAATAATATAAAATTAAATGTACGTTAAGAAAAAAAAATGTAAATATATAGTTTTAAAACATGTATTTATTTTTTTGTATATTAAATATATATATATATATATATATATATATATATATATATATATATATATATATATATATATATATATATATATATATATATATATATATATATTTATTTATTTTTTGTATATTTTTTTATTTTATAGTCAATATTTCATATTGATGTTGATTGATTGAGTGGCTCGTGGGACACTTTTTAAAGACTCTTCTACATATCAGTGTGCATGTGTGTGTGTATTTGTGTGTGACAGAGACAGACAGAGTGTTAAGAGTCTAAGCCACCTGGACTTTACACTCTTTAATTAAACTGAAGCCAAGAGTATGTGTGTGTTTCTGTGTGCGAGTGATTGATGTGCCGTATGTAGATTCATAACACATGGCCTAAAATCTCAACAGCAGTCTGCAGTGTCAGTGATGAGGGCAAAATCAACAGGAAAGCACATGTGATACAGCAGTGTGGTCAAAAAACATGGTAATTTCTGTATTGTGTAAACTTTCATTCATTCATTCTCTTTTGGGCTTAGTCCCTTTATTCATCAGGGGTTGCCACAGTGGAATGAACCGACAACTTCAGCATATGTTTTACACAGCGGATGCCCTTCCAGCTGCAACCCATCACTGGGAAACACACACACACACGCACGCACGCACGCACGCACGCATGAACATGTAAACTCCACACAGAAATGCCAACTGACCCAGCATGGACTCGAACCAGCGACCTTCATGCTGTGAGGCGACAGTGCTAACCACTGAGCCACCATGTCACCCATTGTGTAAACAACTTAATAGTTATAATTTGAGTGAAAACATATAGAATGTGACCGTGTGAATGTTAGCATCATTACTTGAAGGGATAGTTCAATTTGATAACATAAAAATTGTCACCATTTACTCGTTCCAAACCTGTTTGGCTTTCTATTTTCTGTTGAACACAAAATATTAGTGATTTTTAAGAAATAATTGACTTCAATAGTATTTGTTTTTCCTACTATGCAAGTCAATGGTTATAGGATTTTAGGTTTCTTCAAAATATTGAAAACAGAAGAAAGAAACTCATAAATGATTGGAACCACTTGAGTGTATTGACGAGTATTATGTAAATTGTAATGTTTGCGTGAACTATCCCTTTATGTCCAGTGTATCTGGAAAGTATTTATAGCGCTTCACTTTTTCCACATTTTTTATGTTAGTCTCATTCCAAAATGAATTAAATTAATTTATTTGCTCAAAATTCTACACACAATACCCCATAATGACAACAAAAAAAATGGGTTTTTGAAATTGTTGCAAATTTATTACAAACCCCGCCCCGAAAAAGCACATGTACAGAAGTATTCACAGCCTTTGCTTAGTACTTTGTTAATGCAACTTTTGCAGCAATCTCAGCCTCAAGTCAAGCTTGGCACACCTGTTTTCGGGATTACAATCCTCTTTGCAGTACCTCTCGAGCTCTATCAGGTTGGATGGGAACGACGGTGTACAGCCATTTTCAGATCTCTCCAGATGTGTTCAATAGGATTTAGGTATGGGCTCTGGCTGGGCCATTGAAGGACATTCACAGAGTTGTTGTGAAGAGACTCCATTGATATTTTGGCAGTGTGCATGCCCCAAAGCATGATGCTGCCACCACCTTGCTTCACTGTATGGATGGTATTAGCCTGGTGATGAGCGGTGCCTGGTTTTCTCCAAACGTAACATCTAGCATTCACTCCAAAAAGTTCAATTTTAGTCTTATCAGAGAATTTTGTTTCTTATGGTCTGAGAGTCCTTCAGATGCCTTTTGGCAAATTCCAAGCGGGGAGTGGCTTCTGTCTGGCCAATCAAGCATACAGGCCTGATTGGTGGATTGCTGCACAGATGATTGTCCTCTGTAAGGTTCTCCTCTTTCTTTGTCTTCACGCTTGGTTAGTGCTTTGACATGCACTGTCAACCCTGGGATATATACTTTTATATAGACAGGTGTATGCCTTTTCAAATCATGTCAACTGAATTTACCCTAGGTGAACTCCAATTAAGCTGCTGAAACATCTCAAGAATGGAATCAGTGGAAACAGAATGTACCTGAGCTCAATTTAGAGCTTCACAGTAAAGGCTGTGAATACTCATGTACATGTGATTTTTCAGGTTTTTTATTTTTAATAAATTATCAACAATTTCAAAAAATCTTTTTTCACATTGTCATTATGGGGTATTGTGTGTAGAATCTTGAGGAAATAAATAAATTGAATTCATTTTGGAATAATACTGTAACATAAAAAATGTGGAAAAAGTGAAGCGCTATGAATACTTTCCGGATGCACTGTATGAAAATGTCTGACATCCATGTGAGGACTTTTATTCTATAAAACTCTTATAACATTATTTCTCAATTTTTTAAATAAAGATATTTAAGAACTGGTAAAAAAGTAATAATAATTACTATTTACTCAACCTCAAGTGTTTACAAACCTTTCTGACTTTCTTTATTTGGTGAACACATAAGACAATATTTTGAAGAAAGCTAAAATCCTGCAACCATTGACTTCTATAGTAGTCAATGGTTACTGGTTTCCAACATTTTCCAGAATATCTTATTGTGTGTTCAACATAAGAAAGAAACACATAAATGTTGGAAACAAGTCAAGGGTGAATACATGATGACAGAATTTTCATTTTTTGGGTAAACTATCCCTTTAAGAAAGCTGAATGTATAAAAAGCATCTAAGTAGACAGACTCCTATTAATTTAATGACTGCTAGTTCAGTGGTTTGCATTAGCCCGTTAGTCCGCAGCTTGCGTATATGGCTCTTCATGTTTCCAGCTGAGTTTGCAATGAACCCAAAGTCTCAGTCAGGTTGTAATGTTAGCACAGACGGCGTGTATTTCACTCACAGGGTTTGAGAGAGCAGTAATCCCAGGGGATGGATGAGCTGTTGGTGTAACACCACGGGCCGTGTTTGTCCTTGTCTGGATTTCTGCAGAAGTTCCCTGCCTGTTCAGCCGTCAGCAAGTTCACATCTCTTTCGTTACTGCGTGAACAAAAACAAATTTTGCCATTACAACATGCAGAACATGTGCAGTTTTGAAAGAAGAGAGTTGAGAATGAAATATAACATATTGCTTGTCTACACAACATAGAAACTTTCAAAACAGGTGCATCAAAAAGGCAAATTAAGGGCCGGTTACAATTGTTTTATTGGTTATGATAAAATATTAGTTTATTTTCACACAAAATCCATATATTTTCAAAAGTCTTAGAACATTTATGAAAGCAGATCATCAAAAGAGCAATATTTCAATATATATATATATATATATATATATATATATATATATATATATATATACATACAAATATTTCTGTATATTTTCAATTGTGTTAGTACAAATCTTTATTCTGTTGAAGAATAAAGCTCTTTTAAGAAAGCTGGAAATCTTAATTTTTAACCTCATTTGCAGGACTAGACAGAATCTGTGATTCTTACTGAATATTGCAAAACATCTGCGGATTTATGCAGAATGATTTTGTGAGTATCATAACTAAAAAATTTAATATATCAAACAAATAAATATATATATTTATTACTTTTTTAATGTTTACAATGTAAATCCAATTAGATCCACTTATTTAGTAAACAAAGCAAGTCTCATATAATATATCTACTAAAAGACAGAAAACTATATTGTAAATACATTATATAAACATTTTAATATTATTATTATTGTATCACAATATTATTAGTGAAATTAATTTAAAAACGGAATAAATATAAATTTACACACATTTACACAATTAAATACATCGACTCAATGATGGGCTAAATATCTGCGGATTTCAGTCCAGAAACACGAGTAAATTTTTAGGCTGTACACTGTAAAAAATAATTCTAAATTAGCAATTTTCCACATTTTGTGATTCATGTTTTTATTATTTTTTATTATTTGTACTTTGAAAAAATGTACAAAAGCAAGCAAAGCACAAAGCAAAGCACATCAATTTAAATGGGTGCTCAAAACAGAACATAGTGCAAAAAAAAAAAAATGTGAGTATTATTAGCCCCCCTGAAGTATTAGCCCCGTTTATTTTTTTTCCACAATTTCTGCTTAATGGAGAGATTTTATCAACACATTTCTACACATAATAGTTTTAATAGGTTAATTAGGTTAACTAGGCAGGTTAGGGTATTTAGGCAAGTTATTGTATGACGATAGTTTGTTCTATATACTTTCGAAAAAATAAATAGCTCAAAGAGGCTAATAATTTTGACCTGAAAATGGTTCATAAAATTTTTTTACTTCTATTATTCTTTTATTCTAGAAAAATATGATATATTATCAGACATACTGTGAAAATTTTCTTGTTCTCTTAAACATAATTTGGGAAATATTTAAAAAAGAAAAAAAAATTCAAAGGGGGGTTAATAATTCTGACTTCAACTGTATATATACATGTACAGTTGAAGTCAGAATTATTTGCCCCCCTGAATTATTACCCCTATTTGTTTCCCCAATTTCTGTTTAATGGAGAGAAATTTTTTTTCAACACATTTCTAAATATAATAGTTTTAATAACTCATTTCTAATAACTGGTTTATTTTATCTTTGCCATGATGACAGTAAATAATATTTGACTAAATATTTTTCAAGACACTTCTATACAGCTTAAAGTGACATTTAAAGGCCTAACTAGGTTAATTAGGTTAACTAGGCAGGTTAGGGTAATTAGGCAAGTCAGAAAAAAATATAGTTTACAGGGGCTAATAATTTTACCTTAAAATGTTTATAAAAAAATATTATCAGACATACTGTGAAAATTTCCTTGCTCTGTTAAACATAATTTGGGAAATATTTAAAAAAGAAAAAAATCAAAAATCAAAATCAATAATTTTGACTTCAACAATAGTGTCTGTCTGGTAAAGAGCCGGTGTGCTCAAAACGATACATGTCTATTTCAGCCTTTTTAATGTAATAAATTGGCATTTTTGGAGCTTTTTTTACCGCCTTTTTGAATATATATATATAATTTATGCTTTTGAATTGCATTATGAAACATTTATCTTTCTTAAAACAACTTTTAACCTTGAAAAAAAATGTGTCAATTGTGTTAGTACAATACACAATTACAAAATATGATTTTCACTATAAATAAGTGTTTCATCTATATGAATGTTTCATTCACAGTAACTGCCTTTCAAAAAGAAATTAATATCAAATTTTTGATTTGTATATTTTATCGTTCAGATTAATACATCTGTCTATCAGTTAATTCAATAGATTTTAATTTGTAATCAATGAATTATTTATCATGCCCAAAGGTGCTCTTTTCAACTTGTCTGACTGTTGTCTGGTCATTTTAAAGTTAATTGCGACAAAAGCTATCAGTCAAGAAATACCAATCAATACAGTACCGCAAACTCTCTTTTGCTTACATATGTAAATACTTGCTCACGTTTCATGGTTTATGAACATTTATTGGCAACATTTTAAAATAATGGTCCATTAGTTAATGTTAATTAATGTATTCACGGGAGGATAAAGTGGCTCAGTGGTTAGCGCTGTCAACTCACAGCAAGAAGGTTGGCATTTCTGTGTGGAGTTTGCATGTTCTCCCTGTGTTTGTATGGGTTTTTTCTTCGGGTGCTTCGGTTTCCCCCACAGTCCAAAGACATGCACTATAAGTAACTTGAATAAACTAAATCGGCCAAAGTGTATGTATGTAAATATGTGTGTATGGATGGTTCCCAGTACTGGGTTCCCAGCACTGGAAGGGCATCCACTGTGTAAAATATATGGCGGATAAGTTGGCGAGTCATTCCGCTGTGGCGACCACTGATGAATAAAAAGACTGAGCCAAAGGAAAATGATGAACATATTTACCAACTTTAACAAACGATTAGTAATGCATTTATTATGGTACTTGTTCATCTTTGTTAATGTTGGCTTATGTTATTTAAGTTAAATAACATTAGTTCACGTTAACTCAGAGTGCATTAACTAATATTAACAAGCATAACATTGGAATTTTAATAATAATTAGTTAATGTTGAACTATGATTAATAAATGCTTTACAGGATTATTCATATGAAATAAATGAACTAACATTAAATAATGGACCATTATTCTGAAGTGTTAACCATTTCTTTAATCTAGCTTTTGTCAGTTTGTCTGAACACTAACCAAACTATCTTTTTGGTGTTTGTAACAAGACAATACATCCAAAACCATTTAAGAGTGCAAAGAAACATCTTCTCATAAGCTGATCTTAAGCCCCAGCTGCGCAGAGCTCCTCTCAGGAGGCAAAGTGAAGTATTTAGCTTGTGCATTACTCATGACATGTTTTCCTAAGCTTTTTCACATTGTCAGTCAGATTCTGGGAGATTCACAGATGCTAAAGTCCTCTAAAAGTTCACCAGAGACCGAGAGTACTAGAGTGAAGAACACAAACATGAATAACAATAAGCTTTTTTTACTCTGTGGCTCAATTCTTATATGATGTTTTGGGTCAGTTACAATCAAAATTATTCAACTGCCTTGATCTGAAGATATTATAGTGCTTTTATAAAATTGCTTCAAGTAGTTCTCAGTAAACTATTCAGGCCTGTAGCCAGGGAGGGTTTGGGTGGTTCGAAAGACCCACCCCACACTGACAGAGGTCTAGAATTTGTCCCACACATGAGCTCATTTGTCCTATTTTGACTGCTATGCCATCATAAATAGTGAAAATAATCCATTGAAAATGCCTTAAACACCAAGCTGAATCCTGTGTTGGCTGTCTCTTCAACAAGACAGAGGAAAGTTGAATGTGCTGGCCAGCTTGCTTTTTAATTTATTGATATTTAAATGACAAAAGGTTAGTTTTAAATGTAAAACTTTAACAGATTCCTTTTTTTTCTAATAATATATGATGTAAGTGATGTATAGTGGTCAACATTTGAAGTGGATCAAAAAAGATGTTTAAATATGTCCTATAAGACAGGAATGGATGTTGATTACCAAATTTAACACAACTTTGATGAAAGGTTTTGATCCACTTCAAAAGTTGACTACTATACTGTATATGATGTAAATGATAATCGATGTAAATCTTTAGGAAATCCTTTTGGTACATCAAAAAGTGTAGTAATGATGACCATCCAACAATCTAATCCATCAAAAAATGTGCTTAAAATGTGAAAAAAAGCGGCCTATTTAAACCTCATAATTAAATAGAAAATGAGGCGAATAACTGAAAAAGGTCCACTTTTTAAGAAAAAAGAACCACCCCCCACCTTTGCAGAATCTGGACCACAAAACTCACGTAGCACAGATTCATTCATTCATTTTCGTTTTGGTCTAGTCCATTTTTTAATCCGGGGTCGCCACAGCGGAATTAACCGCCAACTTATCCAGCACATTTTTTACGCAGCGGATGCCCTTCCAGCTGCAACCCATTCCTGGAAACATCCATACACACTCATTTACACTTATACACTACATTCAATTTGCCTACCCAATTTACCTGTACCGCATGTCTTTGGACTGTGGGGGAAACAAGAGCACCCAGAGGAAACCCACGCGAACGCAGGGAGAACATGCAAACTCCACACAAAAATGCCAACTGACCCAGCCAAGGCTCGAACCAGCAACCTTCTTGTTGTGAGGTGAGAGCACTACCTACTGCACCACTGCGTCGCCCACGTTGCACAGATATATTTATTGCCAAAAATAATTAGGATATTAAGCAAGAACTATATATTGTGAATATATTTTTAAAAGGTCCTACTGTAAGTATAACAAAACTGAATTATCGATAAGAGCTGTGCATTGCTAAGCACTTAATTTAGACAACTTTAAAGGCAATTTCCTTAGTATTTTGATTTTTTGGAACCCTCGGATTACAGATTTTCAAATAATTTTATCTCAGCCAAATATTGACCTATCCTAATCAAATATTGGTGGAAGATTATTTATTCAGCTTTCAGATGATGTACAAATCTTCATTTCAGAAAACTTGATTCTGAAGACACAAAGTTGAAAATAAAACCATAATCAGATTTAGGCATAGGACGATCACAGTTTTCAAGATATACGGCGGTTTGGAAAAGTGAAGGTTTTAAAACAGCCAAAATTTTCTGCTATTCGTTTCTAAGGTATTTGTACTTTTTTTTACATTTTGTTTCAAGTTTTTTAGTACAACAGTATCTCCAATAGAAAAGATCTCCAAAGATGCTATTTCAAATTGCAATGAAATCAGTGTTTTTGAAACTAATGAAGACAACAAAAGTCAATGATTCATTTGAATCATTTAGTCTGACATGTTTACTGCTCCAATTATTTTAAAGTTTCTCAAATTAAAATATAATCTGTTCAAAGGGGAAAAAAGTTTTAGTTTTTTACCCAGACATTTAAAAAGAATAGATTTTTAAAGCAGTAATCACAATACCGTAAGACCATGATTATTTTTATCCAAGGTTATCATATAATCAAAATCTTATATCAGCTCATGCCTAATCAGATTGTCTATGAACATTCGTATGAAAAATTATTGAAATGTTTTAGAAATATATTTTTCTGTATAATC
Source organism: Danio aesculapii (assembly GCF_903798145.1). Taxonomy (NCBI): domain Eukaryota; kingdom Metazoa; phylum Chordata; class Actinopteri; order Cypriniformes; family Danionidae; genus Danio; species Danio aesculapii. Next base: position 36,584,333 of record NC_079452.1, on the reverse strand, counting down.
TCCAATAGATGTTGCTCTAAGCGCTTAAGCTACTGGAATATTTTGTATATTTATAGTTGTTTTTCACATTTTCTAATGTAATAAAACACTTTTCTAGCTTTTGTGAGACCTATTTTGATCAGGCCACATCTGCTACTCAGCTTTTGCACGTGCACAGGCTAAATTTATTTATGTGTAACAAGCTAATGATATTTCCTTGTACAGTTTCTAAATGCTTAACTGCATTTGAGAACACGTTTGTGTTCTATCATTCAACTCAATGGCTTAAAAACATCAATACGAGTTGAGTAAGTATGACATTTGCCATATTATTATATATTTGACATAAAAATAATTTTCATTAAATAGTGTTGTCATCATTTTTAATGCTGCTAAATTACAGACGCAATAGAAAAAACCTCTAGATCTTTAAAAAATCTTGCAATTGCGGATTGTTTCAGTGTCTCTTTATATATACATCTATATACAGTTGATGTCAAAATGATTAGCTCTCCTGTGATTTTTTTTTTCTTATTTTAAATATTTCCCAACTGATGATTAACAGAGATTTCTCACAGTATTTCTGATAATATTTTTTCTTCTAGAGAAAGTCTTTGGTTTATTTCGGCTAGAATAAAAGCAGTCTTATTAAAAAAAAAAAAACATTTTAAGGTCAATATTATTAGTCCCTTTAAGCAATATTTTTTTCTGTTGTCTACAGCAAAGCCTTTAAATTGCACTTTCGGCTGAATACTAGTATCTTGAAAAATATCTGGTAAAATATTAAGTACTGTCATCATGGCAAAGATAAAATAAATCAGAAATTAAATATTAGCTACTAAGACTATTAAGGTTATTGCACAATGAAACCAAAATTTTCGTCTGTAATTTTTGCACATTAAAAAATAAATTCAACCTCACGTTGTGTCAATAGTATTGACATACTGCCTTCGAAACATTTGTTTGTCATAAAAATGTGTGACCTGGGATCAATTTTTTCAAGTTTTAGAATCTGAAAAATCGCTTTGAGAGGTGTTTTGACAGTTCAGAGCCACCATACAAGTGAAAAACTAAATACAGGATGCCGTCATTTGAGCCACAGATAACTTTATGGCAAACACAGTGCATTAAAATAAAGACAGAATGTGGCGGACAGTTGAGAACCCCTATGTTGGATTCAGTGACTGGTGCACCTCTGCCCTGCTGCTGTTTGGTGTGTGAGTGTGTGTGTGTGTGTGTGTGTGTGTGTGTGTGTGTGTCCATACATTTGACGAACTGCCGATAGACATTATAATAAAAAGCAGGTGCGTCGCTAGATCTCCAGTGCCCCAGTAAATGCATTGAGATATGATTTACTTCATATGCAAGTGTATTTAATAAGAGTGGTAATTCCGAAATAAAGATGTTATTCTCTATGTGCAACCGAACCAAGGCTGGTGAAAGCAATGTGTTTAATCGAAAAGCAAACTGACGCATCTCAGCGTCTGCGCAGAGAACCCGCACGCCTCTCGCACGCGCTGCTCTTCTGCCGGTGCAAGTCCCGGTAATTAACATGCGCGCCAAAAAAGTGGGCTACTTGCTTGTCACACGCCGCTCATGCGTTGTAAAACCAGTGTAACAGTCTTTTTTGTTTAGCTAGTCGACAAAACTAAAGTTTAAACAATATGACGGTGATCTTACTTAGCATGCATCCTGATAGATTTTTTTGTATGAAGCAAAAAGGAGGGATGAGTTGATGAGGAAGGATGAGGAGTCAGGGAGGTAAAGACTTAATAAACCTAATTCTCTGCCATGTGTCAAGTCTAAGACAACAGATAATTTTATAAAACATAATTTTTTAATTAAATTGTCTATAGAATTTCAATCAAATTAAATTAATATTTATTGCAAAAGATTTCTTAAATTATCTTTCCATATCATTCCAGTTGTGTCTAAACATTGTTTTTCAGTTACATTTAAGATTATTTAGAATAATAATTGTATAATAACAAGAATACTTTTATATATATTAAAAAGAAATAAACTTTGCATTTTGGGATAATCTTAGTGCAGATCTTTGATAATGAGCTGAACTCTCAATTCTCTCTATGCAGTATTGGATGAACTCAATATGCAGCCTATTCCTCTTTCTTTTTCAATTTAGAGAAGAAAGGAGAACGACGCAGCTCCGCATTAACTGACTAAGAAATGTTTTGCGATTTTTTCATAATTTAATAATTAATACGAATCAGACTCAGTGCGCAAGGTTTGTTTGCATGGTGAACAAAACGCATACGAAAATATCGGACTTCAGTGTGCGAAGATCTTTATGTTTAGAAATGTGTTAAAAAATGCTTTTTAAACATAAATAAATAAAAACCTGGATTCTTTTTTGCTACATCACCTAGCCCGACATACAATATAAACAATCTAGGCCTAATGCCCACCCTAATGACCTCTGCAACCCAGCCATGGCCGCTCACCGGCTGCAGGCCAAATAAAGGAGCTGCTGGGCTTTGATGTGTTCACAGAGAGGGGTTTGGGTGAGGAATAGGGTCATGGGGTGGCTCTAAAGAATCCCGTTCCAGCTGGGTTGGCCTGCCTGTAATTTTTTGGGAATTGAGTCACTCTGACTGCTCAGCGTTTACCATCAATTAGAGCTCTTCAGAACGGGGGTCGTCCTCTAAAACTTGTTTTTCTTCCTCAGAAAACGGCGAGGGTCTTATTTTCTCAACGAAGACAAACACAACCTGACAATTCCAGTGCTTTGCTTCAATGAGCTGGCAGAGTTCTGGAAAGGCCGACCTTTGACCAGGAACTTGTTCATAAAACAGGGAAGTTATTTAACGCCACACATCTCAGGGTGAGTATGGACGGCAGAAACAACACAGGCCTGTTGCGGAAACGATTGTTCAACTCCTCTGAGACTCACACACACTGATAATATGCCAATTCAATTTTACAAACACAAGCAAAACCACAAATAGAAGTCACCTGGCAGAAACAAATGCAAACATAGCTATTTAACACTCCAGTATGGCTTTAAGAAAAACATGCAAACATATGTAATAGATCCATTTTTGCTTACATATACAGTTGAAGTCAAAATGATTCGGTCTCCTGTGATTTTTTTTTCTTTTTCAAATATTTCCAAATTTATGTTTAACAAAGCAAAGAATTTTTCACAGTATTTCCTATAATATTTGTTCTTCTGGAAAAAGTCTTATTTGTTTAATTTCAGCTACAATAAAAGCAGTTTTGCATTTTTTTAAACCATTTTTAAGGTCAATATTATCAGCCCCCTTAAGCAGTATATTTTCTTTGGTTGTCTAAAGAACAAACCATCATAATACAATGACTTGCCTAATTACCCTAACTCGTTAACCTAATTAACCTAGTTAAAGGGCCATGAAACACCCCCTGTCTCAGCAGGGTGTCTTCACACCTCTAGTTTAAAAAAAGTCAGGAAAGTGGGTGAGTCCAGCTTTATTTAGTTGGGGCTGTCGAGTGGTGAAAGAGGGAAGGGTTTGCATGAAAACGGGAGTTTCAGTTCGAGCACACTGTGATTTTCACAGAGGCAAAATAACACACAGACGCAGGGGAGAAAGACAGTGACTATGTTTATATGGACATAAGTAATCAAATTATTTGCCAAATTCTTAACTGCAGTCTGGCACTTTTACTTTTATTCAGGAACATTTCATGCATGCCCCCGTGACAATCGAGATATTGGAAGCGAGGAACTGCTGGAAGAGTGTAGTTTTAATGGAATGTTTGATACCACACGGCGAACGAAAAAAAAACTCTACATTTCTCAGTTACTTAGATGCACTCGGTAGGTAGCATCAGAAAGCCGTGTGTGTAAAGACTATCCTGTTACAAAATACGGCGAAAATCCTACACGATGGTAATAGTTTGATTAAGGTGTTTACAAGTTTACATTCGGAGAGCAGCATTTACAGCGCATCTTTCAGCCCATAATATTGCAGTGATATTAACTTACTGTAAACTTAGTATATCAACGAAACAAAATCAATTTGACTAAGGTATGTCTTTCAAAACTGAAAGAGTACTGCTGATGATCCTAACAAACTTTGCCTCTAAATAAGCATAAACAAAAAACACTGATCACACACTTACCAAATCTGTAGAGACAGGACAATCAACACCAACTAGAACCGCATTTTTTTAAAAAGGAGACGAGTGGCAAATCTGGATTTCTCCATTTCCAGATTCAAAAAGCTCTTGAGTAAAAAAAATCCTTACAAACGTATTTTTGTCACGCGTTAGCAGACCACTGTAATCCACGCGTGAGTCCAGCTGCGCTCTCATAGAAGGGAATTGAAAACAAAACCTTTGTCGCAGCACATATATAAAAACAACACGGCAACCCATGTCTCCATACATATCTTCTTCCTCCACTTGTCTTTGAAGCTATTATGCATTTTAATGAAGTTGCGCCTCATTCACAATAGAGCGCGCTGATTGATTTAAACCAAGTCTATCTCTTGAATTAATGATAAAAGCTCAAAGACGTCACATTGTACCCGCCGGTTCAGACAGCTGGAATTCACACAAGGATCTAATTGTCGTGACGCAGTTTTAAAATTTCTTTTCAAACTTGAAGAACGAATTTGCTTGAAATAGCAGTTTTCACTTTTCTGTGAAATATGTGTGTCCTAATACTGTTTTTAGCAGCGTGGGAAACATATATGACTGTCAACATCTCAAAAAATGTGTTTTGGTGTTTCGTGACACTTTAAGCCTTGAAATGTCACTTTAATCTAAATACTAGTATCTTGAAAAATACCTAAATATTAATATATTCTGTACTGTCATCATGGCAAAGATAAAATAAATCAGTTATTAGAAATTAGTTATTAAAACTATTATGTTTAGAAATTTGTTGAAAAAAATACTTATAAAATAAAATATATATATACAGATGCTATGTGACATCTTGTTTTATATATATAAAAAAACAGGATATATCACATGGCATCTGTTCCACTTATTCACTCTACCCAATTTAACAACAAATTGCTGTGCTTAACCTTTGAACCTAATGACTGAAATGGAGCTGTTCACCTTGCAAAGCAGCACAAAGGCATCATGGGATTGTCCTTGAGATCCCGCATTGCAAGACGTGAACCTCCTTTGGTTTCCATGGAAACTGCGCCAATGACTGAAATGTTCTGTTTCCACTATAAATGATGGTTCGGCTTAATACTGGTCTATATAAGAAACGACATTGCTGTGTGCAATATTTTTTTCACAAAATTTACCAAACATGATTCATTGTGTATTAGAATTAGAACACTTTGAAAGCAAAAAATTGTGTATAGAATTTTGATTATATGCAAAGTATTAAACAAGCAAACATGCTATTTTCCTGAATTTCAGAAGGCAAAATCAGCAAGACTGCAAAAGCAATACTGATTTTTATTCCACTGTTCAACAAATATGAAGCTAATATAGAGTAAGTTATATTTTATACAGGTTGCCAAAGAATATAGTTCCAAAGCAAGAGCAGAACATTTAATTCTTAAACAAATAATTTAAATAGATGATTCAATTAAATATTCATGATTACAGCGACTTGCCGCAACCTGATGGCTGTTTTAGCAGCATATTTTGTAGTGACAGGCCTAAATCAGCCAACATACTAATACTGCATTTCAGAAAACTCGAAATTTGGATTTTTTCTACTTCCTACTTGGATATAATGTCTATAATGCTGCCTAAAGTTGAAAATTGAACCTGTGAACTCGAAGCAGATTGAAGAACCCCGACTTCAGCAAGATGCATCATTTGACATCACTGAGATTAGCCCAGAGCTACTTTATGTGAAACGTAAAAAAATAAAAGTGTTTTTACAGCCCAAAATGAGTGGGAACTCTTCTAATATAGATTTGATGTCTAGATGAAACAATGTTATAGTGCAATATATAATGAATACATATATATATATATATATATATATATATATATATATATATATATATATATATATATATATATATATATATATATATATATATATATATATATATATATATATATATATATATATATATATATATATATATATATATATATATATATATATATATATTATTTTATCAAATGTTCATCAAAGGACAGCATGCATTTTCCGTACATTGTGGTCAAATACATATACCTCCCGGGGTGAATTTGCGACTGTGTATGCCTTGAGGTTGTAATCAGGACATTACACTGCTGAAAGTCCCACCTGTGACTAAACAAACACTCTGCTAAATATTATTAAATATATTCACCATTTAATATATTTAATATGTTTACCATAATTATTACCATTATCAAATAAAATAATAATAATACAATTAAAAAATATATAAATATTTTTACTACTAGCATGACTAAACCACTAGGGTGGATTCAATATTTCCCCAAGACAAATTGAAATACAGATTTCAGCTTTAAGTTTCTGTTCTGGCCACTTCTTACCTTTCACTGTGGTCTTTCCAAAGGGCACAGGGGATGCCTGAGCGAGTCTTTGACCGGTGGCCATTGTACATGTCACCAATGCCCTTATAACACTCTGTAATAACAACAACAACACAAAAAGAAGCATCCATTAGAAAGAGTGTATTCAAACGCACTAAACAACTCCCTTCATTAGATACAGGACAGATCCCAACACACAGGAATACATTTTTGAGAACCTAGAAATATGTGCTTATAGGTACATATGGCTGCATTTTGTGTGAAAAACAAATGCTACACTGGATGGTTATCTCCATATGTACAGCTTTTCTGGCTTGACTGGTTAGCACGGTAGCTCATCACAAACAGCACCAAACTTGGGAGGCAGAGAAGAAAAAAAGTGTGATGCTGTGGTAAAAGCAATGGCCATTGTGGCTATCGGTCATGGTGGCTAAAACACTATCGGTTGAGTTTAGGCACGGGTGTGTGGGTCACTCTACATCAAGCTGATTTATTGAACACGACTACAAGCTGACCAGCTCTTCCCTCATGGATGTGCAGAAGAAGGATGCTGATTGGCAGAAATATACACAGCAACCTCTAGTGAATTTATGAGAAATGACATTTATGACAAAATGTGGCCCAGTGACAAAAACACATAACCACCATGAGGTTTGGTTAATTACCATAGCACAAACACTGCTGCATAAGTAACAATCCAAAATGTATTTATCAGGATAACTTATGCTAAGTCAGCAGCTAAGGCTATTTTTTAGCTAAAGACACACAAAAATACAGACAAATAAAGGTTCTTCAGGTGCACTTTTGATAGAACTCTCAAAATGTTTGCTTCCACTGCAAAAAATGCCTTTCTTATTTAGATTTTTGTCTTGTTTCTAGTCCAAATATATACAAGTTCGCTTTTATAGACCAAAAAAAAGTAGTTTCTTGTAAGAAGTTTCTTATTAAGAAATTACATGCCAAAATAAGTGATTTTTTTCCTTAAAACTAGCTAAACAATCGGTCAGTAATCGGCCCAAATAACCTGTTTTTCTTTTTGACATAAGATTATTTTGCATAACCCATTGAGAGATTATTTTGGTTGTTTTAAGCAAAATCTCTCTTTAATTTTGATATATTATTTCTCAAAACAAGACAATATGTTTTGTTTGTCTAGAAAATGGAATAAAATTTACCTAAAAATGCTTCTTGGTTTAAATTTTGATATTTGGACTAGAAACAATAATTCTGACTTCAACTACAGTATATACCTTTCTGGAGAGCACCAAATACATCCCTTGAGCTACGTTTTTTTTTTTATTCGCAAATCCGCTAGAGGCCACTGTGAACACTTTTTGAGATCTCAAATTTCTCTCATGAATGCCTTTTGTGCCTGCTCTTTTTGCATAAATTCACCAGAGACCGCTGTCGACTGACTAACTAACCGATTGACTGATCCTTCCCTAAACCCAACCAATAGTGTTTTCAGAAGCACTGATTGACCTGCCCACTCACTTCCCTAAACCCAACCGACAGCAATCCAGAAAAAGAAAAGCCCTTGTTTGATTGTTACCACGTTTTCAAATTTGATCACATTCTCACCCTTTTATTTACTTGTTTATTTTATTTTTTGGCTTTTGTGTTTGTCTTGTTTTGTTTTGTTTTGTTTTTGACTCGAACCCTGTCATCGTGGTCAACTTCTCTCTTCCTCTCAAGTCCACTGACGTACATGGCGAGCTACTGAGCGAACTGGTAACAGCAGAAAAGCTGTCCATATGGAGGTAAGCGGTCAACTGGTAAGCATGAAAAGGAATGCCGTCATACCACCCCGTAGCATTAGATTTAAAGATGAAATGCAGCGATACGTACCTTTGGCTACATAATTCACGATCTCAAGAAATGTATAGAGTGCTACGTTTTCAGAATGAGCCTATGTTGCACTAACCAAAGTACAAGCAATAGTATTGCCAAGCACCTCTAAATATATGCACACAATGAAAGACGAATGCAAAGCAACACGATCAAATTTACAGTGGATGTTGTAACTATACCAAAGAGAGCTCTGCTTTTAATCAGACGCTGTTAACCTCAAAATTATTATCAAACTCGGCTGAAGTGCTTAAAGAAACACAGCGGGTTTGTGGAAACACAGTGCTTGTGGAAACACAGCAGGGCTCCCAGAGCTCCACAACAGTCGAATGATCGTCCCAACGGCCTCAATTGGAACACCAGCGAAATCGATCTTAACATCAGCGCTTGTGCGAGTCCTTCAATGAAGCGTCTCCAGGGACCTGCCAGTCACACGAAGCTGTCAGCGGTGATTAATGCTTGACTCATGCTGTCTCATTCCCACATTGCGGCTCCTGCTCCCTGCACGTTTCTAACGGCCCCCATTAGAAGCAATGGAGATCGGACTACAGGGACCACCGTGCACAAATGCCAAGAAACAGAAAAGGGAAAGAGCTACGCCATACTTCAACATCATGAAAACAAATTATATAGATATTATGTCTTGCTGGGGAGGATTAACAGGAACAAAGGCAGGGACGTTTTTTTTAAGGGTCGTTTTGATATGCAAAGTAGGCACAACTTCAAAAAGTTCAGTAAGCTTCTTCTTTTTTTTTCACCCACAGTTGGAAGATCGCCAACCATAACATCATGGAAAACAAGATCAAGACAGTAGATTATAAACATGTTTGTAAAAAAAAAAAAAAATCAAAGCAAATACGTGTAATGGGTTTTATGGTTGCTGTCTGTAAACTTGCCTGGTGTTCTGGAATTTTGGCTTTTGCTGAACTCAATGCATAAGTACAGAAATACACATCTAGACACTGAGGAGGCAGAGTCAGATATGTCAAGGTACTTCACGAGTAACTGAGACTTATGTGTCTCCAGTCATGGTATCGGTGGAAAATTTATGTTTCTATCCAAACTTGCAAATTGAATGGTTCTTATTTCCATGATAGCATGATAAATCGAACTAGCATACAAATAAATTAATATGACACTGATCAACTTGGGTACTACATTGCAAAAATGCTTTTATTAAATAAAGTTTTCGTCTTGTTTCTAGTCCAAATATCTAAAGATTCTTAAATCAAGAATCATTTTCTAGACAAGCAAAAAATATTGGCTTGTCTTCAGAAGACACCTGAAAAAACCCCTGAAGGACTCCAGGTTGGTGAGAAATAAGATTCTCTGGTCTGATGAGACCAAGATAGAACTTTTTGGCCTTCATTTTAAGCAGTATGTGTGAAGAAAACCAGGCACTGCTCATCATCTGTCCAATACAGTCCCAACAATTAAGCATGGTGGTGGCAGCATCATGCTGTGAGGGTGTTTTTCAGCTGCAGGGACATGATGACTGGTTACAATTGAGGGAAAGATGAATGTGGCCAAGTACAGGGATATCCTGGACAAAAACTTTCTCCACAGTGCTCAGACTGGGCTAGGTTTACCTTCCAATAAGACAATGACCCTAAGCACACAGCTAAAATAACGAAGGAGTGGCTTCACAACACTATGACTGTTCTTGAATGGTCCAGCCAGAGCCCTAAAATAAACCCAATTGACCTAAAAATGGCTTTCCACCAACATTTACCATCCAACCTAACAGAACTGGAGAGGATCTGCAAGGAGGAATGGCAGAGGATTCCCAAATCCAGGTGTGAAAAACTTATTGCATCTTTTCCAAAAAGACTCATAAAAGACTGCTAAAATACTGACCAAGGGGTCTGAATACTTAGAAAATTACCATGTGATACTTCAGTTTTTCCTTTTTTTTAAATAAATCTGCAAAAATGTTAAGAATTCTGTGTTTTCCTGTCAATATGGGGTGCTGTGTGTGCATTAATAATTAACATTGATTTTAGCAAATGGCTGCAATATAACAAGAAGTGAAAACTTTAAGCGGGTCTGGATACTTTCCGTACCACTGTATGATTAATTGAATAGAAAAATCTTCTCTTAAGATTGTTATGACACATTTGACGGTCATCAGCATCTTAAATCCATTTGAAATGCAGAGTGTATGGGGCAGGAAAGTAAATTTGACGTTGTTCTCTCTTCTGGCTGCCCTTATCAGTTTTACACCTTTTTTTTCCTTTTTCCTTTTACTGAAAGTCTTGATAACACCATTGCAGAGTTTTTCTTTTATTTTTTCAGCAAATAGGATTGTATAAAAATTATTTGTTGTACTATCCAATATACTGCACTCTAATTTTACCCAACTATGATAACTTTTGCTACTGAGAAACCTGGAAAAGTAATCCATAGGTGTACCAAAAAAGTGTCAGATTAGTGTAATTTCATGCAACAGGATCAAAAAAAGAAAGAAGTATGTTGAAAAGACTTACCTTCAGGTTCAGGAGGTTTGACTCCACAGCGAGGGATGTTGGTGCAGAAAGCTACAGGTACAGTGGGATCAGTAGTGAAGCACCATGGGAGATGACGACCATCAGGATTTCTACAGTAGTTCTCCCGCAGATCCCTGCAGTACAGATAGACAGTTAATCATATAGATGTTGCTCTTTTGGAGCATATGCCGAACAGACCAAGAGCTTAAAACTACAGATTAGAAGCATTATATGCAGTTTGTTTTAAATCTAAACTTGCATGATGACAGATAACAGGCTGAGAGAGGAAACATTCAGGTTTTCCGAGCAATGACACAGAACAGAAGCTGGCAGAAAGCCCTTGCTGATAAAAACCTGCATACCTGGTGAACATATGTATTTTTAGGGAAGTATGATTTAGTAGGACAGATAATACACACATACAGAAACACACACACACACAAATTGGTGCAGAATTATTAGTCAGCGTTGCATATTTTATTGTGCATGCTATTCTCAAAATTAATATAAACTGGAAAAAGTGCACAAACACTTTTACAAATAATTTCAGAGAAGCAGTAAGTAGCACTTAATCAAATATTACTTTTTAAGTTTTCTTTTCAATGCATGATTATATTTTAGTGCAAAAATATATACATATGGTGTTGACAAGCCTAAAAGCATTTTAAATATTAAAAAAAAAATTGTATTTGTTGTTGATAATTTGTTAGCATTTACAATATAAATGCTATTTTATAATGTTATGTGAAAATGGATAAATAATTAATAATAAAAAATAACAACAACAACAACAATAATAATAATAATAATAATAATAATAATAATAATAATAATAATAATAATAATAATAATAATAATAATAAGTTCTTTTTTAAATGTCATTTTTTTAAAGAAACATTTTTTTGAATCAAAAGTGCATGTAAACAGCTATATTTAGCTTTTTTGACACAATATTTGAAAATTAATTTTTGGTGAGGCCGTCGGGACGAAATTTGTAAATCCTTAATAATAAATAATAAATAATAATAATAATAATAATAATAATAATAATAATAATAATAATAATAATAATAATAATAATAATAATAATAATAATAATAATAAATCTAATATCCGTAATCTATTTTTTATTATTGTTCTTGTCCAGCAATGGATGACATTCCACCAGCCTGACCTCAGGAGCAAAGGTGGAACTAATTTATGTATTGTCAATAAATTACTAATTTATGAGATTTCATTCATATAAATTTTGCCCCTAAACCAAACTGATGTGCAAATGATACTAAAATCTACAAATGAGATTGAACAAATTCATATGAATTAGCTACTAAATTAAAAAAGACAAAATATTGTGAGATTGCATTAATTATAATAATGTTGCCACCAGGTTTCCTAAAAAACTTTCTAGCAAAACTTGGTTAAAGGGATAGTTTCCATAAAACTGTTACCATTTTACTCACTCTTCACTTGTTCCAAACATTTCTGAGTTTCTTTCTCCTTTTAAACTCAAAGGAAGATATTTTGAAGAAAGCTAAAAACCTGTGACTATTGACATCAATAGAATTAATTTTTCCAACTATGGAGTCAATGATTATGATTTTTGATGATCTTAATCTGACTAAAATCAAACTTGAACTAAAAAGAAATCGAATTAAGACAAATTGAGTATTTTAGTGGCATTACTGAAGTGCAGTACACACATGTAAACACCTTAATCAAACTATGACTGTCATGTAGGACTTTTTGCCGCATTTTGTGACATGATATTCCATACACACACGGCTGTTTGATAGTTTCTCTGCACCTACCGAGTCAGTAATAGACCACAGACACTCGCATCGCCAAATGTGGAGTTTTTTTTCTTTCCATTCAGTGTGCGGTATCAAGTTCCATTAAAACAACACTCTTCCACCAGTCCTTACTTCATACTCGCATCCAATACCTCAGAGTTTGTCACAAGGGCATGAATGAAATGTTCCTGAATGAAAGTGAAACTACCGAACTGCAGTTAAAGCCGAAAAACTAAAAAGGAAACAACCGAAATTGCACCGGAAACGAGGATAGCGTCATGACGTATTGACGTTAATCGATCTATGTGCAATACCATGTAAAACAGGATCATGAAAAGAGCATTCGAAAAGCAACTCATGTAAAAAACTTAATAATATTATAAACTTATTCAGATTAAGGCAAATAATTTGATTACTGATGTCCATGTAAATGTAGTCATTGGTTAAAAGTTTTCCACTTTGTTAAAAACATCTCCCTTGGTGTTTAACAGAAGAAAGAAACTCAGAGCTTAATAACCATTTGAGGGTGATTTAAATGATGATAGAATTATCAATTTTGAAATTCAATTTTAATGAAAAGACCATAGATCTGGCTGTGAATGATATCCAACCAACACACTTTTGAACTACACACAAACACCTATTCATTCATGTTTCAAGAGTTCACACTTAGCTGATGATTGATTATAAAGCTTGTTTGGCATGTTGTCCGGGAGAGAGCCCTGAGCTCATGAGTTCCTCGAGCCCAGGTTTGCAAGGCGAGAGGGGAGTTTTAGCTCAGGTAGATCTCGAGAACTCCCCTGCTGTAGTATCTAATGAACAGATAGTGGTTGCGCTTAAGAGATAACTACTTACTAGGAGAAAGTCTATGGTGCCGATTTGGATTAGTCAATTAACCTAAGCTTCATGTTTTTGGACGGTGGGAGGAAACCGGGGAACCAGGGGGAAACCCATGTAATCACGGGGAGAACGTGTAAACTCTGCACAGAAATGTCGGCTGGCTTGGTAAGGACACAAACAAGTGACATTCTTGTTGTAAGGCAACACTGCTAACCACTGGGCCACCGTGCCACCCATCTAGGAAAGGAGGAGGAGTAGGGGTGGAAGGGGGTTCTTCAAAATGAAGATGGCTGTTATATAGAACTTAGGGTATTCATAGTGGCTTAGGAATCGTCTGATTGGTGAATCGTAAATTGAATAATGCGGGACCAGCCGCAAGCAATCATAACCATGTTGTAAGAATGGGTTATTAACTACAATGTTTTGAACTGTAGTTCTGCCGAGTGACTAAACAGTTATCAGCATGATGGTAAAAAACTGTACATTTCTAGTCAAACCATTCTTCTGCAATCTCATACCAAAAACAGAAATAAGGGCAGTATTAATAGCTAATAATGTGGGAGAGTGTTGTTATTATGTGATTGTATTGAAATATGGAGCAATTAAGTGTTGATGTTAAATCAAAAGTAATTCCAAAATACTTGATAATGAAATGACAACATTAACGACAATAACTTGCTATGGTTACAACTGAATTAGTTACAAATAACTGTCTAAAATGATAAAATGTCAAAGGATAAAACATCTGATTATAATTGTACCCAGCTTAAATGTAAAAATAAAGTTACCTGAAAGAGAGAGACAGGGGAGGGAGAGAGAGAGAGACAAAGAGAGTAAGTAGGCCTCAAAGAAAGCCTGGGAACAGTAGAACCAGAGAAGATAGACTCCAGATCAGGAGAGAAGCAGAGCAGGAAAGTGCAGAGCAGGAAAAGAGACAAAGCAAAAGTTTACCATCTATTTTGCCTCTTTCTTGACCATGTGACCAAAGCCCAAATACTGAGACATTCAAACTGACCAATCAACATGTGACCACATCCTAAAACTCCCAAAGTCCACACACCAGGCCCTGATCTTATCAGTATCTGCCTTTGGAATTTGTGTGAGCCTTCTTTGGAGAAAAAGACATTTTTTGCCCTATAGACAAATGCATATGATAATTTTCATTCCTACAATGTAATCCTCTTGAAATTAGTTTATAAATAAACTTCACTTTAGGAGTGCTTTCTTACTTGCAATGGTAATTTTGTGGCGTATACGAGTGTCGATGGGGAAACTGGGCATCCCATCGTTGACAAGTCACTCCATCAGGGGTGATGCCAACCCTCCCGCGATACCCCTCTCCGCGTCCACGGAAACACGCTGTTGTGTTTTCAACATCACCACTGTTGTCTGAATCTGAGCAAACAGAGAAAAACAGAAACAGAAAGACAAAGGGAGTGAGAGAGTAAGCAGCATAATATCCCTCCTTAGGCATGATGAACACTGAATCATGGATTCAACATTAACTGTAAGACAGCACTGCCTCGGGGAGGAATAACAACAGCTTTATCCTGCTTAACAGAGAGAGATGCTTCCTGAATGAGTCAAAGCAGTCACAAAGTCTGTGACAAATGCTAAAACAGTAGCCTACTGAGCTTTTTTTAGGGTACAACGTAAGCATTTTATGAGCACACAACAGATCTATATTGTTTTTTTTGCCCATGCATCTCATTGCAATAAATTACGCTCATTAGAAGACAGAGTTATTATGTTTACCTCCAATAACCTTCAGTCTCCTAATGAGGGTAGCAGTATATAGGCCAAGTCTTGCTAATAAAACCCAAAGTCAAACTCTCAGATTGGTCCAACACACTGTGAGGATTTAAAGGATAGTGTGGAGAGTGGATTCCAGCTTATGCACTGTTATTATGCTGGGTTGGCATTTTTTTGTGGTGCTAAAGAATGCTAACTCAGGCAGTGGTCTGTAATGTATTGAAGACAAACTCAAAGGTTAAGAATTGGAAACAATGAGGCATTCTGTGCTTTAAAGTCTTGCTGCGTTTACTGCAGAAGAGCATGGTGTGTTTTAAAAGCATGTTTAGCTTTATAGAGTATCAAATAGTCTTCTTAAAGATAATATTCCTTCTGCAAGTGGACGAAAGCCACTTGTTGTAAAAGTAGATGCACCTACGATGGTTTTCATAGAAAAAGGCTGACTAGATTTCTCAAATCCTTCCAAATATTTGGAAGTGGGCGACACGATGGCTCAATAGTTAGCACTAGTTCGAGTCCCGGTTGTGTCAGTTGGAATTTCTGTGTGGAGTTTGCATGTTCTCCCCGTGTTCGCGTGGATTTCCTCTGGGTGTTCTGGTTTCCATCATAGTCCAAATACATGCTCTAGGTGAATTTAATAAGATAGATTGGCCGTAGTGATGTGTGTGAATGAGAGTGTATGGGTGTTTCCCAGTGATGGGTTGCAGCTGGAAGGGCATCCGCTGTGTAAAACATATGCTGGATAATTTGGTGGTTCATTCCACGGTGGCGACCCATGATTAATAAAGGGACTAAGCCAAAAAGAAAATGAATGAATGAATTAAATATATCACTATCAAAGGCGGCACGGTGGCTCAATGGTCAGCACTGTCACATCACAGAAAGAAGGTTGCAGGTTCGAGCCCTGACTGGGTCCCCTGTGTAAAACATATGCTGGATAAGTTGGGAGTTCATTCCTGTCTGGCGACCCCTAATGAATAAAGGGAATAAGCCGATGGAAAATGAACGAATGAACTATCAAATTACATTTCTTATAGTTAACCAATGTTTTGACATCTGTAAATAATAAAAAACTGGATTAAATGAGGTGCAATACATTTTAGGACGTTCTGTTTCTTTGAACATAATTAATCTTTCTTATTCATGTTGTTACCTTGCTATAACTATAATAATTAAATATAATGACTATAATAAATCTCCTTCAACCTTAATTTTTCCACAGTGTCTGTCACGAACACTTGGCTTGACACAAGATGGCGTAGGTCTCAGTTTAAATAACTGCAACTTGATCAATATGACAATGTGACTGGATGGTAATGTTGCTATTCAAAATGTTACTCACGTGAATGAGCACTGATTTGCTTGTGATTTCAGGTATTTGTCGCCGATTTCTCACCTGTCCGTGAGTCAAAATCGAGGCTAAAATCTTGCAATCTGAACTCGGTATAAGACAATGGTTGATGGTTGTCTAGCAATGACATGGAGAACGAGCACAGAAGCGATTTGAATTTAGTAAAGGAAGTGACATGCCTCGCACTTTCCACACATGTTTATAGACGTGATATGTGGACAGCCCATACACAGCTAAACACAGCTTTTTTTTTGCTGAGATGTGTGAAAAGGTGGTGCTTTGCCAAACAGGAAAAAGCATGGTGAAAAGTTCTTCCAAGGATGGTGATCTCTGAGAATCAGTCATAGGATTTTGCTCAAGGTTATGATGTGGGATTTGCCAAATAGCTCAGAAAAACAAATGCGACCCCTGCGGCTCAGTCTAAAATAGTAAAGACTGCCTGAGTTTCTGCATGGCGTCTTGCAAATGAAAATAAACTAAAGCAGTGTGAGGAGGAGGAGGGGGTGTCATTATAATAATAGATTTTTGGGCACTCGTGGACTGTGTATTCGAGCGCACTTGGGGCTTGAAACCCACATGCATGTTTCGTCTTTAGCATGGAAGGTTTACACAGCACTTGAAACTCAAGCACATTTCTCTTATGCAGATAAAGGAACGCTCTACTGCACTGATGAGGAAAAATAAACACATAGGCACATTACTGAAAGAGAGAGAGAGAGAGGGTTTTATAGGTGGACCTTCTTCTTTCTCTTCTCCCGGTTACAAACAACATTCCTGTGAGGGTCCCAAACGCGAGGGGAGCCGGGGCTACAGGAAGAGGAAGTTGTAAATTTGGCAAACTCTGCCTCTTTTCATTCTGTTTCTCTCCGGCTTCTTCTTCTTTTTTGTTCTCCGCTGTGTCTCTTCATCTTACACATAAGACGCAGACGGACACTCACCGCACTGTTTGATGTTACAGTACTCCCATGGAGTGCTGGGATCGGTGGTGAAACACCAGGGTCTCTGGCGCCCGTCTGGGTTCCTGCAGTAGTTGTCCTTTAGACCTTTATCGGGGTACCTGTCATAGGAAGGGCAAAGAGAACACACTTAACACGCCACATATCAACTATCTCAGAGCTACAGCAGCACTGATTTACAGCTGGGATAAAATTCTAATAAACTCCAGAAAATACATGCTCTCTGCTACTGGTAGAGCAGGACTTCTGCAAAAGCGAATAAGACAGAAGGCTGTTGCAATGCACAGACTTAACATTCTTTCCAAGTTTTCTTTTTTTCAAAGAAATTCATTGAGTGTTTTAATGAGTCTAAAATGTGTATTAGAATAAATTCTGAAATATCATGTCTTGTGATAATGAACATCAGATGTATGGTTGTTGAAAACTTTGTCTTTTTGAAAAATGAAGTAATTACGCCCAAATACCATACAATAACTTTCAAAATATATTATAATATAAAAAAGATTTCACTTTATTACTATTTAAGTTTAAGAACATAAACATGTTTATTTAAGAACATACAGTAATATACACTACCTGACAAAGTCTTAGGAAAGTTTTAGGAACAACAAATAATAACTTGACTTCTAATTGATTGTTTGGTATCAGAAGCGGCTTATATGGAAGGCAAAGGCCTCTAGATTACCCTTATTTTACCAAAATAAACTATGATTTTTAATGATTTAATTAGGACAGTAAGGTCTGACTTTTATAGAATATACAGAATGTACAGTATAGAATATAAAGTCATGGTGCAGTGGAAAAAGAATTAATATTGTGAATGACTCCCATGAGCTTGGAGGACTGCATCAATACATCTCTGCAATGACTCAAATAACTTATTAATAAAGTCATCTGGAATAGCATAGAAAGCGTTCTTACACGACTCCCAAAGTTCATCAAGATTCTATGGATTCATCTTCAATTCCTCCTCCATCTTACCCCAGACATGCTCAATAATGTTCAGGTTGAAGAGTTTTCCCTTTCCTGTGGTTTGTAATGTAATGGGCAGCACAAATGTCTTGATAGCTCAGAGTGTTGATGTTGCCATTCACTCTGCAGATCTTTCGCATGCCCCCATACTGAATGTTACCCCAAACCATGAATTTTCCTTTACCAAACTTGACTGATTTCTATTAGAATCTTGAGTCCATGCGGGTTTCAATAGGTCTTCTGAAGTATTCATTATAATTGGGATGCAGTTCAACAAAAGATTCATCAGAAAAATATATATAATGATCAACTAGATGTCAAGGTTGCTCGTATAACTAGGATCAGTTGTGTATTTATATATATATATATATATATATATATATATATATATATATATATATATATATATATATATATATATATATATATATATATATATATATATATATATATATATATATAGCTCAACATATATAAGGACATCCCCAACAAATCTATCTTTTCAATTCATATTTTTTATTGTAAGCTATACAATATTATATTTGTGCATACGCATTAGATTAGTCAGTACTGAAGCCAAATCTGGAGCTTATCTAACAAAATAACTTATAATAACGGTCCAAAAACTATTACACCCAAATTTATATGTTAGAGTAAAATATTAAATACAAATGAAAAAAAAAAAAGAAAAATCAAGAGAAGCAACAAAATTGGAAAAAATAAATAAACAGGGGCGAATAATTCAGGGGGGCTAATAATTCTGACTACATGTATATATACAGTCAATACTTTACAGTCAATACTTGTTACTTACAGTTGTGCATGCTAGTTTCTCACATACTTTCTATAGTAACATTTTCAGGAGTAAACTTTAAACTGATTTATTTAGGACTTTTCTCGTACATATTTGTAACGCAAAGGGCAAAGTGTTTCTTGTAGTGTTGGATGGGTTTTTATAGTTATTTGTACTTCTAAAAAAAAACAAAAAGACTTCAGACATCATAGATAGTTTGCCTCTAGGGTTGGTTCACACAAAGCAGCCATTTGATTTAGTGATTTATATCAAACCGGCATGACACGGTTCCCATGAGGTCAAGTGGGAAAATACTTTATTGATTTTTCAAATATTTTTAAACGTTGCACACAAATGCCATTCCGGATTAGGATAAATGCAAGAGTACTTTCCATGTATGCAATCTAAGATATTAAAAAAATGGTCTTTGTGTGTTCAGAGAGTCTTAAGGGAGAGTATTCAATCACACTGTCATTTATTTCTAGATTAGCAATATTGTTGCTTCCCAGAACAAGTAAAGATGTAACTGGGGCAATGGGAAGGTCATGTAAAATGAGCATACTTTTCAGAAATGTACTTCAGGTAGCAATGTGGTCAACTGTTTTGGTTGTTTTACTCTACATAATAAGTCTCTAATTGAGTAAAGATGTGCAAGGAACTTATTTCTGCTGAAAGTGGTCCAGATAATGAAACCATATGCAATGTTTTTCAAAACAAAGTGTAATTTTTCAATGACTTTAAGATGAAATCAGACCTGAGTTGTTTTCCACAGTTCGCATTCAATGACATAAGGGCCAATGATCCATGCATGACTCTCAGCTTTCTTAGTATTTTGGGAGCATAGGAAGCCTGAGTTGATCCTCTATTCTGTGCTGCTTCAAGGTATTGTTCGCTGCTAAAGATAAATTATGGCATGTTTTGCTCAATTCCACTTTCTGATTGGTGATTTTTTGTACAGCATCATGGGTAATGTCGTTTTTACTTTTGGAATCTTCTGCTTTTGTTGCTTTGGGGTTTCTAGAGATCTCTAGAAAGTTTCTAGGGTGCGTTTCCAAAAAACATTATTAACCAACTAAGGTTGCAAGTTGCGTCCAAATCCATTGTTCCAACAAACATTTACAAACTGCGTCGCAAACTTGTACGCTTGTAACTACACCTCTAGAGCTGTAGTTAGAAGCTTAGTTTCTGGTTGTGTTGTATTTCCCCATACCATATTCCTTTCAAATGTTTCAACATTTAAACTTGGAATGATTAAAAAAAATATATATTTTTACAGTTTAGTTTAAGCGATCTTCAGATTGACAATTGCGTTCCCTTCTCAGTGCTCTTTGAAAACATTTATGCCATTTTGAACACAGCCAAGGCTTATGATGACAGCTATAGGTGACCTATTATTTAAAAGCAGAATTTACGTTATGTCTCCAAAGCTTGTGAAAACAAAAATGTATAGCATACGTTAATGGTTTTATTTTAAAGTAGGCTATTTATTAAGAAATGTATCTGTACAGTGGGTCTAAATGACACGGGCCTGTTAATTAGCATTTTTGCAGTGGTTTGAATGTGTCAAATTGTAAAAATTGTAAACTTTTCAAAAAGAATAAATAAATGAACAATATCCTACTTAATAATAATAATAATAATAATAATAATAATAATAATAATAATAATAATAATAATAATAATAATAATAATAATACATTAATAATGATGTTCATTTAAAAATAATAATAATAATAATAATAATACATTGATAATTATAATAATATTAATAATAACATTACATTAATAATGATGTTCATAATAAACAATAATAATAAACAATAATAATAATAATATTAATAATACATTAATAATGTTGATAATAATAACAATAAAAAAAATAATAATAATAATTATTATTATTATTGTTGTTGTTGTTGTTGTTGTTGTTATTATTATTATTATTATTATTATGTAGGATTTGTTTTCTTGATAAATAGTCTACTTTAAATTACATCCATTAGCCTAACAAATTATATAACTTATATTCGCGAATATATGTGTTAGCTAAGTGGTTTTATGTTTTAGAATAGAATATGGAATATTCTCAATAATATTTCTAAAGGAAACTTAGGCCCTATATCTGCCTTTTAAATATATTTCAATAAATATTAAAACAAGTGCATGTTTTTACAAAAACTAATATTGGATTTTTTTTAAATGCATGTGCATGCAAAACAATAATTTGCACAAAAAATGTATGGGGTTTTTCTCAAAAGAAGTTGATACTCCACCCTGTTTAGAACATCATTATGGATTCAAATGATGAATCTGCGACAGAGAAACTACAGTTTTGGGAAACACTTGTCACTGCATCGTTCTTTTCCCAAACGATGCATCGTACTATGGTAGTTCAGCCACGAGTTATGTTGTTGTTTGGGAAACACACCCCAGACTGACCCAAAGTCTCCAAAATATCTAAAACATGTATGCAATGTATGCTAAAGACCTTTTTTTGCCTGTGTTAGTAAGAACCTAACCTTACATAAAAGAAGAATTTAATGGATTTTCAAATCTTTCAAGGATGCACTTACAAGTATACACTCATATTGATAAAAAAATCAAGACCATAAACATTTCTGAATTATTTTCTCTGAATGTCTGCAATGTTGTGTTGGGTCTCATACCTTTTAGGGTGGAAAATGTGTTCATGTGGTTCCTCAAGATCCCAGCGCTGGCATTCCCGGCCACTCTCCGTGTGGTCCAAGGGTCCACGATAACTTTCTCCGTTACACGTCATACATTCCACTATGGATAAAGAACATGTCTGGTAAGAATGTTAACCAGGACAATGCCCTAAAGACCCCATCTGAGTGACATTAGCATGCATGTAGAGGATGAGTCAACTGGGTTCAAATTCAACCCTGTTTGTTGTGTTAAACGGTTAGAAAAATGTAACCCTGGCAGAATGCTGGTAGTAAATGAATGCACGTTAGTGTCACATACTGTAGCCTAATCAGTAATCACCGACGCTAATATCCACAGGGATTGTAATCGTATTTATCAAGAAGACAAGCAATTATGAAGCCACATGTGACCCTTAGATTGTCTAAAAATAAATCATCCGACGCTTTAAATTACTACACAGACATAGCACCCATTAGGCCTCGTATTTAACCCCAGAGGTATGTTGTAGCTTCTAACAGATTTCATACAATCAAAGGTTAAAGCAACATGTAATTATTACAGTACTTAGTGTAGAGCTTAGTCACTACAAGACCAAACCAAATATCACAGCAGATGGGGGTCACCTCAGCGAGAGTCATCTCTCTAAATCCTGTTATTAGTTGTACAGTACACACACTAGGAGCAGATTGCTGTAGTAGAAACAGATGTTAATGTCAGCCACTCTCAGGAAAGCAAGATGTGACTTCCTTGTGTATGTGTGTGTCTGTGTTTTTGATTATGGGAAACTAATTTATTAACCAACCCTCCCAGCTATATTTCACCATGCAACCCTTAGAAAAGACGTTCTTTGTTAACCTGATCACTATCTCTGCAGAAAACCCCTCTTTTTGCGTGCAACTCAATGCATCTTCCTATTAATGAAAATCCCCGGTCACCACAACAATCAAATACTTTCTTCTTCAATAGATAACAGCATCAACAGCTCTAAATCCAATAAATTAGCCATCCACATGAAAGAAAAAGGAAAACCATTGTATACTTTAATGCTCATATTAAACATCCCACAGTTTAAACGACAATCTAATAGGAGAACAGATATCACAAAGGGATGTTTTAATTTCTCAAATACTTCCTCTAGACCTCAAATTGAGAGCAAATGGAGTCTCTGAAGTCTCCTGATTCACAGATTGTATCAAGGAAGAAAATTCTCTTATGTAATCTCTCATGTCTCTTCTACATCTCAACAACATGCTAGTCTTTGCCAAGATGAATAGTACTGTTATATGTCTGAGCTTTTCAATGCAAGGCCAAATTATCTTAAAGAAATGCTATTTACATTAATTTCCAAGATCTACACTCATCAATTATTTTATTTAGCATTCCTTGTTAGTACCTTTTTACCTTCAAAAAACTGCCTTAATTATCTGTGGCATAGATTCAACAAGATGCTGAAATCACTCCTTAAAACAATGACTTTTAAGGGCACCTATTTTACCCCTTTACAAGATGTAAGATAAGCCTTCGGTGTCTCCAGAATGTGTCTGTAAAGTTTCAGCACAAAATACCCATCAGATCATTTATTATATATTTAGTGTGTTATACTCCATCAGCTGTTTTTATTTCACTCAGCTAAGTGTTTAATTAATAAACTATTACAGCTCAAAGCAATGCTTTGTGGCAAGTAGTCATGTAATAAGTGGCATAAAGTACATCCAGAAGGTTGTTTTTGTCCATCAATCTAACACAACAGCCTTCCACTTTGCAGCTGTCAGTCATTATCTGACAATAACACCCTCTTGAATGTACTGTAATTTATCCTTTACAGTTTAGTTAACAATTTTGTTCCTAAATTATCCAAAAAACAACCGAAACACTTTATAAACATAACATCGAGCTACTGTATATGAAACAACAGCTGGTAAACAATAAACTCACCCTCCGAGCATTGTGGGATGCTGCAGTCCTGGTGACGTAATTTGGGGTCTGTGGTAAAACACCAAGGACCTGTTGTGGTGTTGTCCGGATTACGACATAAATTATCCCGTAGATCTCGATGTTTGTGCCTCTGGGGTAAGAAACTGATCCAATAAAATATGAAAGAGAGGTTTGTAAAGTTATACACAAAGCATAATTGCAGCAATTTTGTTAAAACGCTGTTACTCGTTGACATTTTTGCTCCATAAAATAGGGACTGATGACCTCATTAAATCAGTGGCAAAGAAACATAAACAATCCTCTGAAAGTATTAGCATTTTTTTTGTCTTACGAAACAAAAGCTTCAAAACAAATGACATAAGGATCACTTATGGAAGAATTTTCTTCTTGTAATTTCAGCCAAGTACAACATCTCATCAATTTGTGCATTAGTAAGAGTGGTATGACTAACTATATCTTTAACATCAGAATGCAGATGCTATTCCATACTTCATTGCAATGCAAGAATCTATTTGGCCCTAGGGAAAAATGTAGCTTCTTCATTTTTTTTCACTTATGGAAAAAAGTACAAAGGTTTGATATAATAAATGCATGTAGACAAATAATGATTTTGGCAAGAGAATAGAGTAGTATAAAGCTTCGGGCCAGAGAAGGTCAAAAACTGCACAGTGCTCGGGTTAGGCCACTCTCATTATGAGAGTTGTTGTTTTAAGAGTGTTTTCTTTAGTTATTTGAACATTTAGAAAGCTGCATCACACAAAAACAAACATTTTTTGGGTTACATTATAGAACTGCATAATTTGCAGGCTTATCTGTATTCCAATAATCCAATTATTATAAATGGTTATGACAATTAAGTTTATTGTATGTTGCTAATCATGCGATGTCATTCATTCATTTTCCTTCAGCCTAGTCCCTTATTTATCAGGGGTCACCACAACGGAAGAAATCGCCAACTATTCCAGCATATGTTTTTTGCAGCGGATGCACTTCCCATTATTGGGAAACACCCATACACTCTCACGTTCACACACTATATGGTAAATTTAGCTCATCCAGTTCACTTATAGCGCATGTCTTTGGACTGTAGGGGAAACTGGAGCACCCGGAGGAAACTTATGCCAACACGGGGAGAACATGCAAACTCCACACAGCAATGCCAATTGGCCCAGCCAGGACTTGAACCAGCGTCCTTCTTGCTGGAGGCGATAGTGCTAACCACTGAGCCATAGTGCCGCCCTATCATGCAATATGGTAACCACCATAAAAAAACACTATGAAACACCCACATGACTGAAATCTTCTGTATTCACACTTCATTTTAAACTTCAAAGGTACTATTAGCTTCATTAGGGGTAACAGTTTATAGTGCTAAAACTCTTGGACGCCGGCTATTGCAAAGAGTTTCAAAAAGTCCTTTACCCTTGCCATGCAAATATTTGTAAACCATTAATAAATCAATGCCTCAAGCCAAACGGCAATTATTTTGTATGTAATTGTCTTTGGCGTTCACAACACAAATTAAACGAGTTCATGATGATGGATGAATACAGATAAAAATGCAATCTGTGACAAATTAGCTGACCTACAGGCCTGTGTGGTATTTCAGAACGTTCAGGTCCAGTGGGTTTCTGAGCTGATAAAACATGCCTGTGATGTTTCAGAGGCAAGCATTTCAAAAGCTGGCTTTAAAACTGTACTGATGGCCATTAAGGAGATAAAATATTTATAAATTAAAAAGATTTCCTGACTGGAGGAAGTTCAAGGTCTCTGAAAGGCAAGCACATTTTCAGGTTTTTAAATCAAATTAAAGTATATTTATAAAGCATTTCAAGTGTTTATCGAAGCTTCGTACAGGCATGAGTAAAAAATAAAATAAAATAAAATAAAATAAAATAAAATAAAATAAAATAAAATAAAATAAAATAAAATAAAATAAAATAAAATAAAATAAAATAAAATAAAATAAAAGTTATCAGACTGTTAAATGTCAAGCTATAGAGGTAGTTTTTTTTCATTAAAAAATAAAAAATAAAATAAAATTAAATAAAATAAAAAATAAATAATTAAATTAAATTAAATTAGATACAGTTATCAGACTGTTAAATGTCAAGCCATAGAGGTTGGTTTTTCTTTAAAAAAATAAAAAAAGTTTTTAAAAAGTTTAGAAAAATAAAATAAAATAAAATAAAATAAAATAAAATAAAATTAGAATGAATTCAGCAAACATGCTGTTAAATGTCAATGTTTTTTATAATTTAATTTAATTTAATTTAATTTAATTTAATTTAATTTAATTTAATTTAATTTAATTTAATTTAATTTAATTTAATTTAATTTAATTTAATTTAATTTAATTTAATTTAATTTAATTTAATTTAATTTAAAACAACTTTCATAGTGTCAAACATCAAACTCCAGTGGTGGGTTTTTAAGCTAGACTTTAAAACAGAAAGTGTTTAGGCCTTTGTAATGTGTAAAGGTAAACTTTACTGCAAAGGCTTTACTTTACTGCAGACTTGGCTCCCTCCCCCCCTGCTGTTTAGCTTAGCACAAAGAACAAATAAAACTTTATGGTCAGACGATCCAAGACCTCTTGATGGATCATATGGTTGGATTGATTTTGAGAGATATATATCAATTCCAGACCATTTAATGCAAAAAAAAAAAAAAGCTAATATTAAGATCATGAAATCTAGAATGAACAGAACAGTGTTTGGATCTTATTTCAGTATTTAAGAAATGTGCAGTGCAGGCCTACAATCAAAAAAAAAAAAAAGCCAGGTCTATTGTATTGACTTGCAGTAAAGAAAAAAATGCGCCATGTGGTGTCCCTAATGAATTCCTGCAGCCGTAATGAACTTGTTTCAAAGACATGTTCTGCATTAGGTATCTTATCATAGCACTGCGCTGCTTTCTGTCAAACTCCCACTTACGCACAAACCCTCAAATCCCCTAAACAGCCTATTTCAGACTGCATATGGCTTCTCCGTGTTTATTTTTAGATGTCAGTGTATACAAAAAGAAACATTGAACAATTTATGCATAGAATGTATACAAGCGCCTATTTTTGCTCATTCAAGAACGGAAGCAATTGTTTAAATCTGCATGCTGGCGTTCCTGCCACTGACCTAATTGTCTCCATTGGCGCTCCACTTCTGAGAATCATCGAGTTGCACTTACTGTCGCACTTTTAGACTCAGCGAGAAGCCTCTAACGAATCAAAGTCAGTAAGACGGCATGCATAAAACTGTGTGTTCATCATCATTAGAGACTAATGGGGATTTTTATGACTCGTGATGAGTCTGTTTTGCCATTAGCAATCTAATATGTGCATGAATAAATAAACCGTAACATATCAAGGAGATCCACTCTTCAGACTTTTGATAGCCACAGAAATGCA
Source organism: Danio aesculapii (assembly GCF_903798145.1). Lineage (NCBI taxonomy): Eukaryota > Metazoa > Chordata > Actinopteri > Cypriniformes > Danionidae > Danio > Danio aesculapii. The sequence goes on along the minus strand of NC_079452.1, from coordinate 36,557,093 downwards.
CAGGGTGGGTAATTGAGTTTAATTGCCCGTAGAGAGACTGAAGCAAGAATGGGAGGTAAGGATGAGTAAGCACTTACTTGTGCTCGTGCGGCATTTTGGAATTCCAGAGTTGGCACTGGACTCCACTTTTAGTCACCGATCTTTTCCCTTTGTAGTTGAGTCCATTACCGATGATGCATTCTCTCATGAAGTCTGAGGGAGCACAGATAAACAAACACCTTAGGCTATGTGATGACATTTGTGTTCAACATCTGTATTTGAGATGCAAATTCAAAGTAAAACAATTCTCTTTCTTTTTATTTCTTTTTATTTTAATGAATATCAACCCATCATGCACTCAAACCCTGTTAAATTAACTAAAAACTTTCTTTCTGCAATAATCTTCATTAACTTCATTAGTAATCCACTTGTTAAGTCGTGATGTATCGGTGATGTATGATATACTGTTTCTGGGTCCAAGCCGCTACTCATTTGAATTGAAAAAATATTAGTTTATAACCACTTTTATATAAAATCATGGTGTATACAACAGTCTCTGGACTTCCTGCATCTCAGAAATCAATAAAAATGTAACAATTTATAAAAATGAATCACTTTCCGGCCATATTAAAATAGGTATGGATATATATCAAATATACATTGCGATCATGATTTTCGAAAGCATTACATTGCTTTGTAAACGTTTATATTACCATTTGTTGAGTCTCCCCACACAGTTTGATATGACAATTGGACCCTGAAGCCACTTAACAAGCGGATATTGACACCAGATTCTCAATGTTTTTCAAAGGAGTCTTGTATACTCACCAACGCTGTACTTATTTAAAGTAAAATACAGTAAACTTGTGCAATATTACAATTGAAAAGAACTGTTTTCCAATGTAATTAGTAATAAAATGTCCTTTATTTGTGTGATAGCAAAGCTGAATTTTTAGCATCTCGAGTTTCAAGAGTACGCACTTAGATATAGCTTAATAATATTAGCAGGTTTGGCATGCTGTCCCAGGAGAGAACCCTGAGCTTGAAGATAACTGAGCCCAGGGCTCCTGCCTGGTGAATGGGCCTGTAAGGGGGTACGAGATCAGGTAGTTCTTGAGAGTTCCCCCTGGTAAAGGAGGAAAAAGGGAGATAAGGGGGATGGGGGAAGATTCTTCAAAAATGAAGATGAGGGAGTAATACTAGATGGAATATTTATAGTGAGTTAGGAATAATTTGATTGGCTTGATAATGATTACAGATAAGAGACCATCCGCGATCAATCATCTCACGTGCTCCTCTCGAAATTAAGCTGCGGTCACACTAGAGTTTGAGCTTGCGAAATTCTGTCATACGGTGCTGCGAAATGGGGGGGGGGATTAAACAAGATGATTAGACATTAAAAAAAGCGAGCGATTTCTCCAAATTTCCAATTTCTGTCCAGAGAGGTCATGTTTTGATCCTCGATTGGTCTTAGTTTACTTAATTTACTTAGTATTTGTAGAAAATCCAGAACACAATTTGCAGCACTTTTTGATGAATATAGATTTTTGTAAAATTGTACATTTTTAGATTAATTTAACTTGGAAATTCTGGATAAAATTACCTTCTTTTAAAATGTTTAGCTTTGTTTACTTTGGAATCAGTTTTTTTATTAGTATTATCATTCATTCGTTCATTCATTCGTTCATTCATTCGTTCGTTCATTCATTCATTCATTCATTCATTCATTCATTCATTCATTCATTCATTCATTCATTCATTCATTCATTCAATCGTTTTCCTTCAGCTTAATCCCTTATTTATCAGTGGTTTCCAGCATGTTTTATGCATCAAATTCCCTTTTAGCCACAACCCAGTACTGGGAAATACCCATACACTTTTACATTCACACACACACACTTATACACTACAGCTAATTTAGTTTATCCAATTCACCTATAGTGCATGTCTTTGGATTTTGCGGGAAACCGGAGCACTTGAAAAAAAAACAAACATGCGAACATGGGGAGAACGTGGCAACTGGTTCAGCCGGCACTCGAACCAGAGACCTTCTGAGGTGACAATGCTAACCACTAAGCCACCGTGCCGCCAGATTAGCAAATAAATGCCAACTGACCCAGTCGGGACCTGACCCAGTCGGGACCTGAACCAGCGACCTTCTTGCTGTAAGGCGACAGTGCTAACTAAATATTCGTAACATATTTTACTTGATTTTGTGATGAGTAAACATTTTTGTAAAATTATAAATGCCATTTTTAGATAAATTTAACTTGTAAATGCTGAATAAAATGATCTTCTTTTAAAAAGCTTAGCTTAGGTTGAGTTCTGTTTTTTAAATATATCTTACTGACCCCATAGTTTTAAACTAAGGCCTTTAAAAGTCCCTAAAGGTCATGATTGCACTTTATTGTCAGCAGTAAAAAATGCAGAGAAGCAAAGTCAACAGAAACTCCATCCTGATCTTCTCTTTTTTGTTTTTGGGTCAAGTGCTACATAGACACGAGCTGATTTGATCAACGTCAAGTCTTAAGAAAGTCAAGGGTTTTTCGGCCTGAAATCTGCAACACTACCACAAGTATAAGAGATAACAGAGGGGCTTTTTCTTTCAGTAACTTAAAATGAAAGCCATTTTGCTGTGTCATCCTCATCCTGGTGGTGGACAGATTTTGCAGAATGTTTGCAGAGTGTGTCATCATCACATGGACATTAATCTCACATTTATTCACACTGAAACTTAATTAATCCTTAAGAGCCCAATTCTGGCTAAGGTCTGAGAACAGCACATCATATTATAAAACTCCCCAGTGATAGATCATGCCAGCATATAATCTATATCTCTGTATCTTGAAATATAAAAGGGGTTAGATAAAATAATGCATACTGTACATACATTTTGGTGTGATATTGAAATTATATTTACAGTTGAAGGCAAAATTAGTAACCCTCCTGTGTATTCTTTTTAAAATATTTCTGTAATACATTTTGTTTTCAAATAATATTTAGGGTCAACATTATTAGCCCCCTTGAGACTGTTGTTTTGCATTGGATACAGAAGATACCACTTTTTTTGATTGTCTAATTACAGTGACAACTTGCCTACACTGAAAAAAAATATCAGTTTATTAACAGTTTCTGTATTTTGTATTTTTTGTTTATTTACGGTTGTGAATTGCATTATGGGACCTTGATCTCTGCTTTGTTGACTTTTGATGTTGAAAATTCAAAACTTAAAATGACTTTTGTTGACATTTTAGTAGTTTTAAATAATATAATGTATAAGAAATAACATAAAGAGAAGTCTGTAAAATAACAGAAATTGTGCTGGCAGTTTATTACATGGTTTTTGTAACGTAATATACAACACCAACCAAGACAATAAATCAATTATACTATTACAAATGTTAATAAAAGTCACTTTGTTTGAACTTTTCAAGGTTAAAAGTTCAAGATCCCATAATGCAATTCAAAAGCATAAATAAATGGAGAAAAATAATAACATGAATCACAAAATACAGAAAACTGCTAATTTATTGATATTTTTTAGTGTAGTCAACCACATTTACTATGGATGCTCCGATCAGGATTTTTGCAGCCAATACTAAGTACCAATTCCTTGTCATTGTGATCAGCCAATATCAAGTAGCGATTCTGATGCTTCAAGCTTTATATAACTTTGCCATTCCATAAGCACATTTTCTCTCTATGTATGAGAGCTTGCATTACCAAAGAGAATAAATTAAGGATGTTGCATACATGTAAAAAAAAAAAAGATAAAACAGATAGAAAAAAGGGCAAGAAAAATTACTGACAACTCAATTTGGAAACATTGCTCACGTGTTGTAGTGCTGTGGATGAATAACCTGGGATGTAAACTCATAAACAAACACTTGCAATCAGTTCATGAGATCGGCCAGATCAGTGTAGACTGTAGATCAGATTGAGTACCAATTGAATCGTGAAATATGATTATCGGCTAATACCGATCTTTCTGGCCGATCGATCCCTAGTATTTACCTTATTTAAGCTGAATATCTTGCAAAATAATGTACTGTAAATGATTATGTACTGTAAACATGGGAAATAAATTAGTGATTGAAAATTAATTAAAACCATTATGTTAAAAAATGTGTAAAAAGGAATCTCTCTATTAAACGGCACTTGGAAAATATTTGAAAAATAATTTAAATTTTGCAGGTGAGCTTATTATTTTGCCTTAAACTGTACATTTAAATTTTATTTTGACTTTTTTAATTCTTTTGAAAACTTGTTATTATTGTTTACTTCTTAAAAAACATTCAAGTCTATGTCACAGTCTAATCTTTGATTTCTGCAAGTGTCATCAGGCACTTAGCAATATAAATGCACTGTAAATATGATGAATAGCAGTTCTGAACCTTGCTTAAGAAATGGTAAAGAGACTAAATTGTAAAACATGTGCTGTATAAGCCACTAACAACTTTTAACATTCACTGTTTTTGATTATCAGTATATTGAGCATCCATTTTAGACCTTCTCTCTGCCTTAAAACACTCTATCTTACCTTTCTTCTCATATAGATCGAAGTTGAAGTCATTCTCCATGCGGACGCCAAAGGTGAGGCTGTCATAGGAGAGTAGATGACATTTTGTACTTTTCTGATCAAAGCTGAATGCTCTGCAAAGACACAGGGCACAGATGTTAATATTAAAATGATGTTGGGTATACAAAAAAAAGAGGATGGTGTGAAAATGGCTGGAAACCTGTAACCACTGACATCCAAAGCACTTGTTTTTTTGTACTGTAAATGACTATGGTTAAGGGTTTACAGCTTTCTTCCCAAATATATTCTTAAGCATTTAACAGAAAAAAGAACATGTTTGGAACAACTATAGGTATAGTAAATTGTGAGTAAATCTTCACTTTTGAATGAACTATCCATTTAATGTCAACATTAGATACAAATTTAGCAATGGATTAGCAATATAAATCAAGTTTTTAAGAGTTTGATGTTGGTTTGAGAATTAGACTGACTAAAAATATTGAAGCGATTTTAAAATCTTCAAGTTTCAGTTTAAAAACATTTGATGATTGTTTGAGTAGTTTCAAAAAAAGCTTGAAAGACACTTATATAGATATACACAAAGAATGTATTACTTCTAGCACATTACTTCTATTTCTAATGGGATTTTCATGTTTTGAAAAGTTGTTTTAACATATTGCTAACACATTCAAGCATGTTGCTAATGTTTTAGCGCATTGCTAGCATGTTTAAACACAATGGCTGTTTCTCAATTCCAAGAATGCAGAGAACGGACTTGCGTTCTTGTGGAGACCTGTCTTGCCAGGTGTCCTCAGAAGAACGAACTCGGGAGACCGCGAGAACAGAGAACAAGTCCTTTGAGAAATGAGATGCTGCGTTCTTCCTGATGGTCACGTGACCTTCACGAGTTTTTTAATGGAAAATTATTTAAACATTTCAACATTCTTAATGTGTTTATGCCTTTATTAAGATGTCCATGGTAATGTTTACTTTTACTGTTTCATTTAGGGTAACTCCTGAGGTAAATAAGTGATATCTCTGAACTTTAATAATAAATCTATATAAATGCTGCACTTCCCACCTCCAGTCGCAATGACTTCCAGAGCGAGTTCGGTGCTTTAGTCTGCATCGGTGCGTCCTCGATATCAAGAACAAATTCGGGAAGTTTCAGTATTGGAACTGAACTTTGGCAGCTGATGATGACGTTACACGAGAACAAGTGGATGCAAGATCACTGAAGAACGCATATTGAGAAACAGCGACCGCTTGCTTTGGAACATAGCCTAATTGCTAGCATAAACATGGTTTTTAATGTTTAAAAATGTAGCTACAGTACCACATTTTGCTTCAAATTCAGCAAAATTTTTGTTGATAACATGTTTAAAAAGCATGCTTTTAACTTATTTTAGCAAATATTTGCTTTTTTTTTTTTTGCACATTTTAACATTGCTAGCATGTCCTAGGCTTGTTTCTAGATAGATAACAAAGAGTTCAGATGCAAAAACCTCTAATTGCTGTCTAAAATATCCATCAAAAATTTGCATTTTTCTCAGCCTCCTATGTTTATGTTGAGTTATTTATACAGAGTATATACAGAAATCAGAGAGTGAAATTCAATACCTTTTAAGACCTTTTTTAAGACTCTGCCTACATTTTAAGACCTTATAACCACTTTCAACCAGAAACACTGGCGAGATTTTAACTTACAGCGCTTTTACTAAATATTAATGTAAGAAACTAATCTAAAACTAAAACATTATTCATATACTGAATAACAATCTATTAAATCTAGTTAATTCAGTAGGTTGGTGCCTATAGAGCTGCAGAAATAATGGTGTTGCCTTGGTTACTGCAGTAAACAAAGCAGCATGATATCAAATCTAGTAGGATTTTATTGATTTCATAAACTACACAGCATCCTGATATTAGCAGATTTAATTCAGGCAAACTTTAGCATACAACCATACATTGCATAATCAAAAATTATATAAAATGTCATACCTTGCAAAATAGCATTTAAGACTTTTAAATACTTCTTAAGGGCCTTAAATTTCTCTACATTGATTTAGCAACTTTTAATAGTTTTTAAGACCCCGCGGACACCCTGTTATAACATATAAAGCCCATATAACATATAACTTTAAAGACAATGAAAATAACTTATTCTTTTGCATAAAAGTGAAATAACTGAACTTACACACACAAGCCTGATAAAAACGCTTATTTCAGAAGATTTCAGATGGCATTCAGAGGTGTTTGCATCTGAATTATTCTTATGTAGCTATTGTTATCTGAATTCTATATTTTGAAGTCAGCTGATGCCTCCAAGAAAATGAAAGCGCTGCAAGAAGCTAAAGGTTAGATGTCATGCAACTTTGCACAGTTTCTGTGTACTAAGAGCTGCATTTGATTTCCATGCAGAAGTACCCAGAGGTCATCGACCTGAAACATCAAAATAGGAAACACTTGGACTGCTGATGTTCGATTTCCACTGGTGAAACAAATTCCAGCCGCTTCCTCTCACACTGCGTTGTACACAATTAGCCAATCTAATGCTATTTCAAATCAGCTTACTTGAAAAGAGCAAATGGAGTGTGTGTGCTTTTTTTTATTATTATTTAGACACTCTGGCTGTGTCTGTTTATGATTATGTGTAAGGTGGAGCACTCTGCGCTTTAACCTTTGGAGACCTCTGTACCTGCAGGTGAACTGGAGCTTCCTGTTGCGACTACAGCGTCGTGCACACTTTCCTATGCTCATCTTGCGGCCTTTGGTCATGTAGGACGCACCAGGTGAAGTGACCAAGCGCATGGCATCAGTCTTCTGGTAGTCTTGCAGAGCATGTCTCTTCGTTTCTGACACACAGAACACACATGCATGAGGAAAAACACCAAAAATATGTTGCATGACAGATGGCACGTGATTTTCTTTGTCTTAATCAGTTGAGAAGGCTTATAGGAGAGAGTTTGGGTGGTCATGAAAGAGAATCTGAAATATGGAGCACATAAAAAAGGGAACTAAAATGAAGAAACTGCATTTCAACAACCTGCTTAGATCAAAATAAGGATGTGGAAATCTACGCTTTTTCATAACCGACTAGACGGATGGAAGTCTGAACTAGTCAACAAGTCTCTAATTTAACCAATCCGTAAATCTTATTATTCACTTAACATCGTGTTGAAGATATTTTAAACATTTTATGAGCACTATAAAATGATTTTCAAAAGGTTATCAGACAGCATTTTACAATTTGGGGGTATCGCTTCGTTTAAGGGTGGATTAAGGTGTAAGTGATGGTCAGCAGTGTAATTATAAATGTAATTACTTGAATTATTACAGATGTAATTGCATGCAGGTATTTAATTAATCATAAGTACAATGTAAAAACATGTATTTCCACTAAGTATATTGTAACAAATTATTATTTTTAATTTAAGTACATATTAGTTAATGCCACCTAATATAAAATGGGACCAACCTTATTTTTTTTTCAAAGATTCACAGATGCTAGAAAGTATATAGTAGTTATATATAGAAATAATATAGAAAGTAGTTCACATATACTTGCCAAGGAACTCTTATCAAATAAACTCTTTTCAGACTGCTAGGTTTACAGCAGGGGTGCCCAAACTGTTTCTTAAAAAGAAAAAGGGCCAGAAATCAAACTTAATTGAGGCTGGTGGGTCAAAGGTAAGTATAGTTGCCATGGGTGATTTCCTAATTTATTTATTAATATTTAAAAATTACTAGAAAACATTGCTTTAAATTAACTAAAACAGTATTTATTAACATTTTATAAACGTATTACACTAAAAACAAAAACAGTTCCATTTATAACAGAATTAGACTAGTTTTTGCCTTGATTTGCTTGTCGATGTCTTCTGCATAGTTCTCTCTACATCAAGTGACGGTATTTACATTTAAACAAATCAGGTTCATTTACAATATTTAATTGAAAAGATTTAATTTCAGTTTGCTTTTTTTGTAGCTCAGCAATAAAACAAACAAACAAAAGAATGTTATGTTAAATTAGAAATGAAGATCTCTGTGTTAAAGGCATTTGGCCCCATCATTCTTACTCTCTTCTCAGATGGTATGGTGGGCCAAATAAAAGGTTACAATTGTCCTTGGCCCATGGGCTCTATTTTGGGTATCTCTGGTTTAGAGGTTGTAGATTATGGTGAAGTTCTTGAAAAGTTACTTATAGACTGTTGGAGGAGCTTCAAAATTAAGTGTTTTTTAATCAAACGGTCTACTTCTAATCTAAAGAATGCTTGTTGACATCAGGCTGATTCAACAACTATAAAATACACAAGACATGTCACTCATATAGTTTTAAATAGGGGAAAGTGTAAAATCAATCATTCATCAATCACTATAGACTGACGATTCTCCTGGGGGAGGGGTTCGGACCAGATGTGAGTTTCTGTAGATTTTGTGTGATTTGAACGTTTAGAATTTAAACTAAAGAGATAGTTGTTGTTTAATTTTATTGGTGATTCCTAAAATATATTTAAATATATTTAATTGTAGGCTTGGTAAGCAATTTTAGAAAAATTGATATTTCCCCATTCAAACAGAATGCCTGAGCATACAGCCCGAGAGGCTCTTCAAAGATGGCCATTAAGTGAAATAACTTGCCTAAATGGATTTTGACTGATAAACTGATAGTTTGTTAAAGATATGAGCCGCATTTATGCTAAATGCTCCTGTCATGTCCAACTAAATCCAGGTATAAATTGTCCACTTTCAACCATTCCCAGAAGTAGAAAATCCATTCGATTAGATTGCAGTGTAAATGCTGAAACAGAAAACTGCTTAAATTGAATGGATTGGAATGTGTGCAAGCTACAGCAATAATGAATGCCTACATGACAAGAAATTGTGTGAAAAGATGTTAGAGAGAACCCAAAAAAACTAATGCGGGCCATAACTTATGGAAAAAGAGCATGCCAATGGACTCACTGTAAAAAATCTATGACAAAAAGTCATGACAACAAATGTTTTTATATTACTTTAACTTAATTTAATAAGTGAATCATGTTTTAACTATAGTTTTCAGCTATACAAAGTTTAACGCAATATCATTAGTCAGACCTGATTAAATTAAGTTGAGATGACTAGAAAAGTTCATTTGATTCAACTAAAAAGGTTTTTTTACAGTGCTCTTGTAGGTCAGGAGAGGCCTTGAACAGTCACAAAGTGTATGAATTGACCGTCTGTGTACACATATGAGTCAAATTAAGGTTATTTAAAAGGCTGTTTATTTGACTGCATATGTACACTGGCATAAAAAAAGTTAAATTTTGGCCTTTACTTGACCCAAAAATAAAAAATTTGCTTACCATTTACTCACCCTTAGGTTGTTTCAGACCTGTGCGAGTTTCTTTCTTCTGTTCCACACAAAAGAGGACATTTCTTTCTTACTATGGAATTCAATGAATGACATCAGCTGTCACTGATTGTCAACATTCTTCAAAATATCTTCTTTTGTTTTTAGCAAAAAGGACAAGAAACTTGTATAGGTTTGTAACCACATGGAGGGAGTACATGATGGCTCTGTATTAGTTTTTGGGTGTACTATTCTTTAAAATCCAACATATGCTTTCGATCCTAGCTTCCCAAATACCTACTAATTAACTACTGAGTTGTTGAAAACTGACAAGTTGAAAACTAGTCGGGCACCTTACATTATGGCTGTGCAGTATGCAACCCAGGCTCATTATTGATACGTACCCCTGCATACATTTCTGGACAGCGCAAAATACGTTCCAGGAGGACATATTATACAGCTTTTTTTTTTCGAGAATCCACAGAAGCCGCTGTGTACACTTTTTCAGATCTCAAATTTCTATCATGAATGCCATTCGCGCCTGCTCTTCTCGCGTAAATCCATCAGAGGTTGCTGTTGACTGACTGACTGACAGACCAATTGCTCCACCCACCGACTTCCCTAAACTCAACCGACCTACCGAAAGTAATCCAGAAAAAGAAAAGCCCTTGTGGCCACCTAATTTTTACCATGTTTTCGGATCTTACCACGTTCTCAAATTATTTACTTGTTTATTTTATTTTTTGCTTTTTGTTGAAATTTGTTGCCTGCTCTCTGCAATTCTTCGCCAGATTCGAACCCCATCGTTGCCGTCAGCTCCTCTCTGCATTTCAAGTAGGGTTGGGTCAATAGACGATGCCATTGTCCATTGCCGATGGCCAATAGACATCATGATGCTGAGCTGACATCGCGATCCTTCGCCCCACCCAGAAAAATACACACTTAGGCCCCAATTACACTAATACGTCTTAGTTTTAAAATGGTATTTTAGAACGAAAACTATCCACATCCACACTAGCGTTTCACCTATCAATTGTGAAAAGCCCTCCTTCCACCTTATACCGCTGAAAATGCACATTACGTGACCACACACACAAACACTCTGTCATGCGCTGCAGTGTAGGCTATGCGCGCATCTGAGTCTGGCCTAGAGCAGTCACCCCAGAGAGCAGTGCATGTTGGGCAGTTTATCAAGGGTGTACTGCTGGATTGTGTCTCACTATTGTTGTTAAACGTGATATTTAATTAATCTTGTCTATCTAACGACTCTTCTGTCTTTTGAATCTGCTTCAATCTTTCGCTTTTATGCGTGTACCAAGTTTTTCGATGCCATTATAACGACACAGATCACTCTGCCTATTCATGCCAGAGTCCCGCAGAAAAAAGTGATTGACAGGTGGTCATTTGTGTGTAACTTATCTTTATTCATTTATGATTTGGTTATGGGTAAAACAAAGACCATGCAGGTCAGGTAGTTGAAACGGTAGGCTACAAATAAATAATTCATTTTGAATTAATTAATTATTCATAAATAATTAATTCTCTGCTGCCTACGACGACGACGCCATCGTCCATCGCGATGTTTCACATTAGACATCGTTGATGCCAAATTGGTCGACATCGCCCAACCCTAGTCTCAAGCGTCATTCCGCCCCATTGCATTAATTTTAAAGACAAAACGCAGCCATGCGTAGCTCTGGCTACATAATTCATAAATAATTAATTCTCCGCTGCCTATGACGAGGATGCCATCGTCCATTGCGATGTTTCACATTAGACATCGTACGATGCCAAATTGGTCGACATCGCCCAACCCTAGTCTCAAGTGTCATTTCACCCCATTGCGTTAATTTTAAAGACAAAATGCAGCCATGCGTAGCTCTGGCTACATAATTCATGCTCTCTAGAAATGTATACAGGGGTACGTTTTCACAATGAGCCTGTGATGGCAATATGACAATATATATCGTTTGGACAATATAAAAAGTATATTTCATATTATGCTCTGTCGTTTAAATTGTGATGTTGCAAAATACATTATTTACTGTTATAGTTTTTCAAAATTTATATGGGCGCAATACTAGATGCCATTACATGGATGCAGACATAAACATGAATAACAGCATAGTGAGAAAGTTGAAATGTTGAAAATCTATTTTATTTAGCTATATTAATCCTGTAATCATTAGTTTTTTGAAAAGCGTTTTATATTTAATTAAAATGTATTTGATTTTTCTACATTCTTGAATAAACATTTGTTCTGAAGTTCTAAATAAAAAGAGAAATATGATCATAAATGAACAAGTAGATTTTCGAGTATATACTTTAAAATGTAAAAATAATAATAAAAATAAATAGTAATTTGCATGTGGACAATTAATATAAACTACAAATTGATTAAATTTACAGAAAAGATACTATATTGTGATATATATCATTATCAGGACAGAAGATGACTTATCATATCCAATGAGTTGAGGTTTTTGTCATATCGCCCTGCAGCCCTATCTTGATCGTACTCTTACTTGGTTATAACAGCAAATAATAAAGTGGCATTTGTAATTAAAAGCAGTGGAGCAATAAATGAGCATTTTAATAGAGCTAAAATGTAACAGGATGCAAATCCATCAATCACAGCCTGATTTTGGTAAAGTGCCGGAAAGGATTGTGAAGGCCAAAGTAAACTGGCTCTGAACCAACACTTCTGAAACCACCAGCTTCTATCATGAAAAAAAAAAAAGAGTTGTCTGTCAAACACATGGTTAGAAAGCAGCACATTCACTAACTGCACTGTAAGACCAGACATGTTTTTTGGATCTGAAATAAGCCCTAAATACTGATAGCAGACAAGCAAGGAACATTACACCCTAAGATCTAAGCTCTAAAACTGACCCAAAGCCAAGTCATGCTCTTTGAAAAGATTCCAGCTCTTGAATATCATTAGAAAGTACAGAACAACCAGCAATGAGATGGATAGCTTCTAAGTACACAGCAGTCAGAGTCACCTCTCAATAAAACAACAATGCTTGTACAATGATAGTATCCTAATAGTAGTAAAACATGTAACTCCCATAATGTAGATCTGAACATCCAGACCCACGTATAGCTATACAATCAATAAAAACGAATGCCTCTGATCTAAAGCGACCAACAGGCCATGTTGAATGTTTCAATGTACTGTAACAGAAATACCACAGATTAAAAACCAAATGACTAAACTCAGAGTAATTAATTGGCTTTGCACAATAAAGTGGTTTGGTTTCAGAAGAAGAAAATCATAGTGCCACACTCTAACACTTCATCTCTCCCTCCAGCTCCATGCACACTGTCAGTGACTCATTTATCCAGATGTTTAGCGAAGAAGCGGCCCACTCGCCATGAATGTCAACATCTGTGAAGTTTTCCAAAGTGAAACTTAATACAATGTTTGGGAACTGTGATGCGTCTGACACATGCAAATGCAAATCATGAACTGGCATGCAAGCATTTCTATGGTCAAGATAGATTACAATATATATATTTATATATTGTATATAAATTGGTAATCCAATGGTGCTGATGGTGCCAGTAATACTAAAATGCATACTTTTTGGCATCAGTCAACTGTTACAGAGTGAAACTCTTTTTACTTGTGGATAGGGCTCCACAATATATAGTTTCAGCATTGATATCACAATGTGATCATTTACAATGGTCACGTCGCAGGATATGCAATGTTGAGTTTATATATTATTATATTATATATTATCATTCATCATTTTTTTCATGTGCTTTTGAGGCCTGTGACTGTATAATGATTTTAAAAGCATTCAGGGATAAGAAATTGTAGCATTTATAACTTTATATATGATCAATTTTATTGATTTTTTGTATTTTTATTAAACAATTACCTGAATAATGTTAGACTCTGAAAAGGATAATGTTGTTTATTGTAATTGTATATATATTTTTAAATTGTAGTGATATATGCTTGTAGATGAATTATTATATTTTATTCAGATGCACTTTTCAATAGAATAATCTCAATCAATCGAAAATGATAAATTATTTCCAAACAGATATTTTCAAGCCATGGGGTGAAATGTATTCATATCGCAATATATAATTGCAGAATAACAAAATATCGCAATGTTAGATTTTTCCAATATCGTGTAGCCCTACTTGTGGAGAAACAAAAAAATGGCCATGCTAATATTAAAAAAAGATTATCACACCAATCAATCCCAATGAGTTGCAAAGAAGTTATATCATTATTGTGATTTTTTTTTTTCTCCAAATGAAAAGTCATACGGAATGGGGAAAAAATGAAGGAGGGGCTTGAGCTCAGCACACCCCCTTCTTAAATGATGAGCCCAAACAGTCAAAATGACATAATCAGAGAAGCAATGCCATTCCAAAGAAGCCAATTATACAATTTTCACTAAATATTATGAAGATAAAAACATTTTTTTAATACTCTCTCTGAAAAAATGGTCTCATTCCAAAAGGTGCACCTTTGTACCTTATTTACTCCTAAAGGGGGCATACTGGTACCTTATTAGTACCTAAGTGGCTAAGTTATTAGTACCTACAATTAGTAAGTACATCCCAGAGACAAATTTTGTGCCTTATGTGTTTAGTTACACCATAAGACCTGAAATGTGCCCTAACACAATAAAAATAATGTTCAGTACTGATTTTATGATGACTTGCATATACTCAATGACAATGCAGAATACATTTCTATATTTGGACGAATATTCATATATAAAATATATAGTTAATATAAGCATTTAATCCACAATTGAAACATACACATGTAAATACTTTGTATGTATCAATATACAAAATAAAATAAAAGTGCATCTATTACATTTTCAGTATTCTGGGCCAATTTGTTAAGTTTGTGTCACGCACTAATTAACTTACACACAAGTGTATATCAGAGGTGCATTAGATTTCTTTGTTTTAACTTTTAACTTGTTTAAAATATGTATTTGTGTAAATCCAACTACATCTGAATCTACAAGTATGACGACTTGAAGATGTTCCTTTCATGAAATAAAGAAATAAATGTTAAAATCCCAGTAGGTACCAATAAGAAATGACCCATGTAAAACCCATGTAAACAGTATCCTAAATAAGCTTGGGCAGAGTTGTTTAGTCAACACTAACAAAAATTACCACTATAAACATCCTCTCATCCCGAAAGTTGATATTATTATACTTTAAAATATGATAGTTAATACAGTAAAACACATGTTAACAAGCTTTCACTGACAGACGAAAAAACAAACTTACCTGAGTAAACCAAAACGGCCACACAGAGCAAAATTTTGTAAATCCACATGTCGCTTTAAAGAGTTTTATGTGACCCAAAAACAAAAATACAAAAGATAAGTCGAAAATCGTGGCGTTTCCCCTTAAAATAAGTGGATCTGTAGTCTCCCTGCAGTGGCTCTTGTGGAGAGTGAGCGGGCGCGCGACGGACTGACTGAAGATGAGCGCGCGCTGAGAGACTCTACAGCGCGCTCCCTCCCCTTTCCTTCAGCACATTTAAAGTCGCCCCGCGCGGTCCCTTCCACCACATAGGATGTTATCGCATATTATCGCATTTCCTGATAGACACCGAGGCTGTTGAACCGATCCGGGAAGTAAAATAAAGTGAAATTGTTTATATTTGTTGCCTGTCTAATTTATTGGAGCGGCTGGGACGTGTTGAGGAGATGTCAACACAGCTGTGAGATGCTGACTAACCTCCCTGAGGGTGTTTGGGAGGAAAGTTGTGAATTGATAAACTCTGGGCCACTCACGTTGTTTTCGTTTGTGTAAGACGTAATAGCTTGTTTTACATCTCGTTATCGACAACCCTCGTGATAGAATGTAAATTATTCATCCCTTTTTAGCGTTCACAAACACGTACGTAACTACCACAGTAGAGTTTTGCAATATATACAATATTCATTTGATATTTCAACAAGTTCACCAACTGAACACTACTCAATACGACTATCCAAACAGTTAAAATTCAAACATACACTGTAAAAAACCGTGGGTTCAACACGATAGATTTGTGTTAAGAAGACATGAAGGAATTAAGCTACCTTATTAGTTTTTTTTTTTTTTACAAATTTAAGTGGATTGAACATAAAACAATTAAGTTGCCCCCCCCCCAAAAAACTAAAGAATTTGGCTGTTTCAGCTAATTTTAAATAGTTTAAACACAGCAAACATAATGTAAAAGCACTGATAGGTAGATAGATAGATAGATTGATAGATAGATAGATAGATAGATAGATAGATAGATAGATAGATAGATAGATAGATAGATAGATAGATAGATAGATAGATAGATAGATAGATAGATAGATAGATAGATAGATAGATAGACTGGTTTGAGCTAGTCGACAAGGCTGGTTTTAGAGGGGTTTTGGCCATTTCCAGGCGGGTTTCCAGTCATTTCCAGCCTGGTCTTAGCTGGTCAGGCTGGGAGATGACCAGCTAAAACCAGCTTGACCAGCCTAGCCAGGCTGGGAGCCCAGCCAAAACCAGCTATTTCCAGGTTAAACCATGGAATGGCCAAAACCCCTCTAAAACCAGGCTGGTCAACCAGCTAAAACCAGCCAAACAGCCTAGGCTGGTTTAAGCTGGATTTTTCTGGTGGGTGGGTGGTTAGATGGATAGATGGATAGATAGATAGATAGATAGATAGATAGATAGATAGATAGATAGATAGATAGATAGACAGATAGATAGACAGATAGACAGATAGATAGATAGATAGATAGATAGATAGATAGATAGATAGATAGATAGATAGATAGATAGATAGATAGAAAGCAACGAATTTTGGCCCAGATTTGGCTTAAAGCTGGCACAGCAGGCATTCAATCGGCTCTGACATATACAGTGTGGTCCAAATATGGCTCAGGTTTGACAGTGGTGGCTTTAAGGCACCATGCAAGGCATATAGGCCAGATGACAAATGTAGTATTTGGCCCAGATGTTAAAAATTAATATGTGGGCCACGTAAGTTTGGCCTATCTTGAACTACAATTAAAATACATTTTAATAATTTTTTTTAGTAAAGAAAGATTTTGATGCACAGAGTTATTTTCATCTTCCTGTTTGCATCTTCTAATGCCTTCATTTTAATCCAGGAAACAATCAATATTTAATAATCTATTGTTTCCTATATGTTGCAAAATAACCAAATTTAACCTACATTACATATAATTTATTAACCAAATTAATATTTTACAAATTATATTATTATAAACCATTACAAACTATTACCATTATTATCATGCCTAAAGTGCAATGCTTCATGGGTTTATCAATTTCATTGCAGTCATGACACACCAAATAATGACAATGGCCAAACATGTTCAGTTCAGGCCGAGTTATGGGTTATTAACTAGGCTGAGACTAGGCCCATATATAGTCCATGTTTGGCCCTTATATGGAAGCCAGACTGCGGCAAGTGGGCCAAGCAAAAGCTGATTATGTGGACCAGATCTGGGCAAACAACATTTTGCTATGTGGGTAGATAGATAGATAGATAGATAGATAGATAGATAGATAGATAGATAGATAGATAGATAGATAGATAGATAGATAGATAGATAGTAGATAGACAGACAGACAGACAGACAGACAGACAGACAGACAGACAGACAGACAGACAGATAGATAGATAGATAGATAGATAGATAGATAGATAGATAGATAGATAGATAGATAGATAGATAGATAGATAGATAGATAGATAGATAGATAGATAGATAGATAGATAGATAGTCAAACGAAAATGAATTAATAAATAAACATTATTGATTTATACTGACAGATCCTACATTAAAGTTCTACGGTTGTAAAGATTTACAGAACAACTATGGACAAATTAGCTTAAAATGAGCAAATATTCTTTTCAGAGCTCAAATCTCTTTATAATCAGAAGCTTATGACACTGATGTCACGATGAACAACGCTTTTAGGATGGAATGAGAGCAGGTTGGAAGCACGAGTTGTTTATTAAACAGCACTACACTCAAGATGCTCCCTCTCCTCTTGGAACTGAGAGAGTTCTTCTATTGTGTTCTATGATGGAAATACACTCCATCTGTTTATTTATAGTACACTCATGCTTTAACAGGTATTCCAGGCTGTTTTGCTTTTGGATGCATATGAGATTTTTTGGGGTTTGTTTGGATATCCATTTTTCACTCAGTTTGGCTGGCTGTGTTTGTATTAGTTTAGTTAATAGCAGTAGTGTCTATGAGAGTGTCCTCTGTGACTGTGATCGTGTTGCTTCTCCTTCCTATGATGATGGAGGTACAAACTACAAATGCCAAACGACATGCCTGACGGCCCCATGGGAGTGATCAGTCAGTGTGTGCGCGTATTTAACACTGTTTCCAGCACTGTCATTCACATCCTGTCTTCTCATCTATCCACACCTCTGGGTAAATCTTACAACATGTCCAGATCACATTTCACCCCATACAATTAAAAGTAAAGAAACACGCAACAAAATTATACTTTGGGTTCATCAAGTTCTTTTGTTGTACATTTTGACCCAATTTTTTTGTCAATTTTGCAGCATAAATTTGGCAAAAATTCTGAACAGTTTGTGCATTATTAAATTAATCTTATGAATTTAGAATGCAGTACATTTACAGACCATGAAAATGTACTAAAAAAAAAACAAAAAACATATGCTTTGTGCAAAAAATGCAAAATGTTATCAAAAATGATCACTACATTTGTAGAATTCCTGTACTACGCATGCCAGGCTTGTAGTTGGCGGTCTCACTATAAAAAGAAATACATCTGCACATACACTCGCTGGCCGCTTTATTAGGTACACCTGTCCAACTGCTTGTTAATGCAAATTTCTAATCAGCCAATCGCTTGGCAACAACTCAATGTATTTAGGCATGTAGACATGGTCAAGATCTGCTGAAGTTCAAACAGAGCATCAGAATGGGGAAGAAAGGTGATTTAAGTGACTGAACGTGACATGGTTTTTGGTGCCAGACAGGCTGGTCTGAGTATTTTAGAAACTGCTGATCTACTGGGATTTTCACGCACAACCATCTCTAGGGTTTACAGAGAATGGTCTGAAAACGAGAAAATATCCAGTGAGTGGCAGTTCTGTGGGTGCAAATGCCTTGTTGATGCCAGAGGTCAGAGAAGAATGGCCAGACTGGTTCAAGCTGATAGAAAGGCAAAAGTAACTCAAGTAACCACTTGTTACAACCGAGGTATGCAGAAGAGCACCTCCAAATGCACAACATGTCAAACCTTGAGACAGGTGGGCTACTGGATCAGAAGACCACACCGGGTGCCACTCCTGTCAGCTAAGAACAGGAAACTGAGGCTACAATTCACACAGACTCACCAAAATTGGAGTATAGAATATTGGAAAAACATTGTCTGGTCTGAAGAGTCTCGATTTCTGCTGCGATATTCGGATGGTAGGGTCAGAATTTGGCATTAACAACATGACAGCATGGATCCATCCTGCTTGTATCAACGATTCAGGCTGGTGGTGGTGGTGTAATGGTGTGGGGGATATTTTTTTGGCACACTTTGGGCTCAATAGTACCAATTCATCATCGTGTCAACACCACAGCCTACATGAGTATTGTTGCTGGCCATGCCCATCCCTTTATGACCACAGTGTACCCATCTTCTGATGGCTACTTCTAGCAGGATAATGCACCATGTCTAAAAGTGCGAATCATCTCAGGCTGGTTTCTTGAACATGACAATGAGTTCACTGTACTCAAATGGCCTCCACAGTCAGATTCACACCATGGATGTGCAGCTGACAAATCTGCAGCGACTGTGTGATACTATCATGTGTGATAATATCATGTCAATAAGGACCAAAAACTCAAAACTCAAAATCAAGGGGCTTTTCTTTTTCTGGATTGCTTTAGAAAACACTGTAATTTGGGTTTATTGAAATGGGTGGACGCTGGTCAATTGGTGCTTTTGAAAACACTATCGGCTGAGTTTAGGGAAGGAGGAGGTGGGTAAGGCGATCGATCAGTTGGTCAGTCAATCAATCATTCAGTCATTCAGTTGGTGGACTTATGCTAGATGAGCAGGTGCTCGAGAGAGAAATTTGAGATCTCAAAAAGCATACACAATAGTCTCTGGTGGGCATGCGAAAACAAAAACTACAAAAAAAAAAAAATACCTCGTTCCTCCTGGAAAGTATTCGGCGCTCTCCAGAAATATATATAGGGGTGCATTTTCCAGAAAGAGCCTGTGTTGGTTAGGCAGTATTAAATTTTTTTGTGCGATAAGTTTTTGGTCCAATAAGCAGGACCTTAGCTTGTAAGGAAATATAGAGTTTGGTTATGTCAGCACATTTTTTAAAGATCAATTTTTAGCCTATTTTGTTTTTGATGATATCGCCTATAGTGGTGGCATTTATAATGGAAAAAGCAAGGGACCAAGAACTGAGCTATACAGTACCTCACAGCATACTCAAATTGATGTCTCTTTGTTTACTGATACAGATTTATACTATTTCGATAGGCAAGACCTAAACCCCACCAATGCAGTTCCAGTAATACCAACATAATTGTCAAGCTTATCTAAGAGTTCTCAATAGTATCAAATGCAGCACTAAGGCTCTCTTCTCTTCCTGAAGTTCTGTCCATCTCCTACAGATCTGAATTACTCTCTAAAACAACAAAACAATGCAGCAACATGGATCAAAATGTCAGGAACCCTTGGTCTGTGTAAATAGGCTTCAAACCACCATAACTAAGAGCAGATGCATACAGATTGCACAAGCTGACATCTGAAAAATCGAACCGTTGAAGTCAGAGTTACGGGACTGTGGTCAGCCAGGCCGCCTGGTTGCGTCTGAGATCGCAATAACTGTACTCAACACATATGTGGGGATCTAGTGATAAATTAGGAAGTATGCATAAGACAAAGTTTATAGGCTATGAAGAAAGTCATTGATCAGATTGGGAATTTAACACGGAATTTGATTCCCAGCCACATCAGTTAATGTGCAGCGAATTCCATGGTGTTCGGGGTGGTCAGAACCACACATCTAAAGGTCACTTTCAGTCTTCAAGGAGGAGTCTTAAAATGGTCCTTAATTAAAGGGAACATTCATAAATTGTCCATGTGGAATCTGTTAGTTCATTATGACAGCACAAAGGTACAGCTGTGATTCCCATGCTGCTTTGTGAAAGTGAATCACATGAATCAAATTCATAATCTGTTGAAGTTTCAACAGGCTTAATATCTGGATCAGAACACAAACAGCGATTTTACCACATGTGGTTTGGTCTATGTGTTTAGCCCTTGTTCCCACAAATAAACAAAACAACAACAGACTAATCCGCTCTGGTGTGTGTCTGGCGTCTAACTAAGACCATGTGCAGTGAACACAAACATATAATGAGTCATTCACTGTGGTGCTGATGTGGTAGAGACGCAAGAAGCTACAGACAACAGACTAATATACCTTTCAGTCAACACAGGGCTGTGCTATTGCTGCTGTGCACACAAACAGATCAACACATCAGTTTACAAGGACTCTAAAACATTCTACTGAAAAATAGGCTCCAAACTGCAGGTCATATTGGCTAAAATTGTAATGCTAACTTATTGTTATAGGGGTTGTGGACAAATCTATAAGTATGTACCTATACTTATGTATAGCTATGTCAATTGTTCAGTTCATCCATCCATTAATCCTCCTGTCTATAGTTCTGTCCATCATTCTATTAATTCTCCGATTCATCTATCCATTGTCATATTGATTTATTCTTCCATCCAAAGATTATTCCATCCATCCATCCATCCATCCATCCATCCATCCATCTATCTATCCATCTATCCATCTATCCATCTATCTATCTATCTATCTATCTATCTATCTATCTATCTATCTATCTATCTATCTATCTATCTATCTATCTATCTATCATCAATTTATCACTCTACTCATCCATCCATCCATCCATCCATCCATCCATCCATCCATCCATCTATCTATCTATCTATCTATCTATCTATCTATCTATCTATCTATCTATCTATCTATCTATCTATCTATCTATCTATCTATCTATCTATCACTCTACCATCCGTCCTTCCATCCGCCCATCCAACATTCTATCAATTCATCCACGGTGTGATCCATCAATTCATCCACCCATCTTTCTTTCAATCTATCCATCCATTTACCATTCTATACATGCAAACATCCATGTATCTTTCGCTCAATCAATGCGTTGTTTTATCATTTCATCCACCCATCCATCAATTCATCATTCTATATATTCTGACAATTGGTCAAGCTAATTTATTGTTCCACCCGTCAAGTCATTCAACTTTTCAACCTTTTTGTCTTGAATAACATTTGCCATTTGCATTGCAGTTTCTTACATTGAAATTCAAATAGATGCCTCACTTCAAATTCTACTCAAATTGTAGAAAGGAATGATCTTGGGGAACTTTGGCAATTGCATCACAGCAGTTTAGCAACCTGAAACATGGCCGATTGACAAAACCCTGCACTCTGACTTCTGGAAATTGGTTAATCTAAGCCAATCAAATTGAAGCTTGCCATTTTTAGAATGATTTTTTTTTTGAGTGTAATAGCCATCAGATGGCGAAGGTTCAATAAGAGTGCCTCCTAAAGTTGATGCTCCTGTAATACAGACAATCTGACAAAAAGTGTATTTGGTAAAAGTAAGGAATGTGGAGATGGAAATAATGACCTACAGAGAGAAAGAGAAAGACAGAGAGAGCAATTTTTACGCATAGAAGCACAGAAGGTCAGTTCCTCAGGGTGCTAATAGACTTCCTGCAACTTTGTCAAAATTTGCCATTCAGATCTGGTGCTTGTTTCAGCATCAGCTGCAGCAAATTATCTGAACCCATTTCTGACCCCCAGGAACACAGAATATCCTGGCCGTCCCTCATAAAATACATACAGACACACTTAAGCTTCGCCTCCCCCAACATACACTACCTGACAAAAGTCTAGTCGTCAACTTGACTTCTAGCTGATCATTTGGAAAAGTGGCAGAAGGTAGATTTTTCTGATGAATCATCTGTTAAACTGCATCCCAATCATCACAAATACTGCAGAAGAACTATTGGAACCTGCATGAACCCAAGATTCTAACAGAAATCAGTCAAGTTTGGTGAAGGAAAAATAATGGTTTGGGGTTACATTCAATATGGGGCGTTCAAGAGATCTGCAGAGTGGATGGCAACATCAACAGCCTGAGGTATAAAGAAATTTGCACTGCCCATTACATTACAAACCATAGGAGAGGGCAAATTCTTCCTCATCCTTCAGCCTCCACATCAAAGTTCCTGAAAGCAAAGAAGGTCAAGGTGCTCCAGGATTGGCCAGCCCAGTCACCAGACATGAACATTATTGAGCATGTCTAGGGCAAGATGGAGAAGGCATTGAAGATGAATCCAAAGAATCTTGATGAACTCTAGGAGTGCTGCTGGAATGATTTCTTTGCCATTATTAATAAGTTAGTTGATTCATTGCAGAGATGTATTGATGCAGTCTTCCAAGCGCATGGGAGTCATACACAATATCATTTTTTTTGTCAGAGCAAAGTCAGACCTTACTGTCCTAATTAAATAATTAAAAATCAAGTCATGATCATATTTTATTTTGGTAAAACAAGCATAATCTAGAGGTCTTTGCCTTTCATAAGCTACTTCTGATACTAAATGATCAACTCAAAGTTAAGTTATTATTTGTTGTTCCTAAAACTTGGATTGGTGACAAGACTTTTGTCTGATAGTGTACTTAACATTGAGGAATATGAGGCAGGTATGTGGAGCACTATGATCATACAATAATACACAGTCACTTACAAACAAGCACACAGTTGCTTTTGCGTATCCTGCAGTGGAGCTTCCAGGCACAGTAAACAGAAAAGGCCTTTCCAAATAAACACACACTTCCTGTGTGCGACTCACACTATGGATTAGAGATAGCTCTATTTCCTTGTGAAAAACTTCCCTGTCAAAAAGACATGACAGAAAACAACTTAATAAACTGGCTTATA
Organism: Danio aesculapii; assembly: GCF_903798145.1. NCBI lineage: Eukaryota > Metazoa > Chordata > Actinopteri > Cypriniformes > Danionidae > Danio > Danio aesculapii. The sequence continues at coordinate 36,533,200 of NC_079452.1, read as the reverse complement.
CTGTAAAATACATCCCTGTCAAAAATGACAGAACACAACTTAATACACTGACTTATATTCTGAAATACTTCCCTGTCAAAAAAGCCAGAAAACAACTTAATAAACTGACTTATGATCAACATATGGAAGCATACACTTCCTGACCACATGAAACCACAAGAAATGTTTATTTCACTTTTGAAAAAGAAATCACGTCGCTCAATAAGTCATGCAAAAACAGTTCAAAAACTTTCTTCCGGAATGTTTTGAAATGGATCAAGGAATCAGTCTAGAAGAGGAAATGTAATAATAATCAACATTTATAAACACTCCGAAGAGCGAACGGTAAGTTTGTTTCGTTGACTTTGAATTGGGTCATTTTGAAGCACTTTCGCCCAACCAAGATTTAGGATGTTTTTGTTTTCTTCTATAAACAGTATTGTGGTTTCTTTGGACAAGAACTTTCTCAAAGTCACGTACGTTTGTGCTTCACATGGCAAAAACATATACATCATGTCAAATATTTATGGGTGTTAGCCATAATACATTGTATGTAGGGTTGACGAAGCGGCCTCATGACAAAGCCATTGTGTTTGTGTCAAGATGTGTTTGGATGCGGCATACTTTACCTTACAGATTTCATGTCAAACAGCCTAGCAAAGATCCCAAGAACTTTAATACACGGAATATCAAACACCATTTTGATTTGCATGAATAAGTAAATAATGTTTGTGAAGAAATATGAACAAATTAATTTTATAATTAGAAGCAAAAGCAAAATCTAGCAAATCTACCGAAAAAATTCTAGCATTACAAAACATTGTAATCAATATTCAAGAGTTCACACTTAGCTGATAATCAATAAAGCGTATTTGGCATGCTGTCCCGGGAGAGAGCCCTGAGCTCGTAATATCCTCGAGCCCGGGGCTCCCTCCCGTTAGAAGGGCGAGAGAGGAATTCGAGCTCAGGTAGGTCTCGAGGACTCCCCTGCTTGTCGCCGTGTGAGAAGTGTAAACTAGTGTTGTTTTCTGTGATAATTTGGTTTAGTCGAGTGGCTATAGTTTATGTTTTTGGACGGTGGGAAAAACCGGGGGACCCGGGGGAAACCCACGTGAACACGGGGAGAACATGTAAACTCCGCACAGAAACACCAACCAGCCCGATAGGAGGTTGGACCAGCGGTGTTCTTGCTGTGAGGCAACAGTGCTAGCCACTGGGCCACCGTGTCGCCCTATCGGAAAAAGGGGGAGGAAGTAGGGGTGGAAGGGGGGAAGCTTCAAGACGAAGATAACTGGAGTGAAAAACTCTGGTTATTTAAAATGCTTCCGTAATCATCTAATAGGTCAGATTACGGAGCTAATGAGGAGCCAGCCTTGTTGATCATAAGCACGTGATCCTCTCGAAATTAGTTTACAAAATAAACCACACAAAATGACTAATTCGTATGAATTCGTAGGACCTTATTCGTACAATTTATTAGGATTTGCTTATACTCCAATGATGGTTGGTTTTAGGAGTGGGGTTTGGTGCCACGCCTCCTTTTTAAAATCATACATGTTCGTACGACTGAACTTGTACAAATTCGTATGAATTAGCCACTAAACTGACAAAACATAAAATAGTTACGTTTCCTAATGAGACCAGGCTGAAATTACTAAAATAACATGAAATTCTGTAAATACATATACAGCAAGATAAATGATGCTGTAAATGTAAATACAGTATTTTACAGTAATTTACAGTAAGTTACTGGTGAACTGCTGCCAGTAAGTTATTCTAGATTCTACAGGAAAATTGTTAACAGTTTATAGATAAGAAAATGGGTCATTTCACAGATAACATAATTAGGGATGTCCAGATCCAAATGTCACACAGAAACAGCAGATTGCATGCGGCAATCACTATGTTGCAGATGTGCTATTGGTTAAATGCCAGCAAAGTAGAACACGGAGGCAGCTTGAAGTGGAACGTGCGAGTATGTCTGCGGTCTGAAGGTATTATTAAGTTGATGATGACAACATTACCATAGCAAACCGTGAGTTATGTAAACTTGGGATTGTCTGCCAGGTATTTTAATTTAGGTGCTACTTGTTTTTATATTAGATTTTTTTATACTATATGTTTTTTTAAATTTTTTTATATTTGCTGTTGCACTAAAGTCCAAAAGGGCCAAGGGAGGTGGAGTGGGAAGCACGATTGCCTCTCAGCAAGAAGGTCACTGGTTTGAGCCTCGGCTGGGTCAGTTGGCATTTCTGTGTGGAGTCTGCATGTTCTCCCCGTGTTCGTCTGGGTTTCCTCCGTGTGCTTTGGTTTCCCCCACAAGTCCAAAGACGTATTATAGGTGAACCGGGTATGCTAAAATTGACTGTAGTGTATGTGTGTGGGTGAGTGTGTGTAGATGTTTCCCATTCCCTGTGTAAAACATATGCTGGATAAGTTGGCGGTTCATTCCGCTGTGGCGACCCAAAAGTCCATAAGTGAAGAATTTATGTTGTTTATTACTTAATTGTTCAAGCTACCTCACAGAAGTGCTCTGTTTGTTAACAGAGTTGTTAAATGTTAAAATAAGGTTAATTAAATACAAAAAACAAGGAACAACCTGGATTGGTTTCTTCGCTCTTCTTTATTCTTTTGATTAGTATTATAGAAGTATCAGACTTCGGTACATACTCAAAACCAAATCAATTGGACTCAGACTCGAGACGGCATTCCGGCTGCAACCAGTTTGTCCCGTTAGTGCACCACGTACGTCGGCGGACTTGAGATGCAAAGAGGAGTTGACCACAAGGACAGGGATTCGAGTCCGGTGAAGAGCAGTTCCAGAAAGCAGGTAAGACAAAAACAGAATTCAAAATATAAAACAAACAAGTGAACAGCAGGGTGAGAATGTGGTCAAATCTGAAAACGTGGTAAAAAAAAAAAAAAAAAATCAGACGAGGGCTTTTATTTTTTTTGGATTACTTTTGAAACGTGTTGGTTGAGTTTAGGGAAGTGGGTGGGCGGGTCAATCGATAAAATTGGTTGGGTTTAGGGAAGGGGGAGGGTGGGTCAGCCGATCGTTCGCTCAGTCAGTCAGAAAGTCTGTCAAAAAGTAAGTCGACAGTAGCCTCTGGTGGGTTTACGTGAGAACAGCAGGGGTGAATGGCACTCACGAGGGAAATTTGAGATCTCAAAAAGTGTACACAGTGACCTCTTCTGGATTCGCAAAAACTGCAGAAAAACGTGCCACCGGCACGTATTTCGCGGTCTCCAGAAACGTCCGTAGAGTTACGATTTCAGAATGAGCCTGGGTTGGAATAATTAAAAAAAAAATACAATTGTAACCAATGTTGGGGAAAGTTACTTTTGAAAGTAATGTGTTACTATATTGAGTTGAGTTACTCAGTTACTTTTTATGGTAAGTAATGTATTACATTACTTTTGAGTTACTTTTTTAAATGAGCAGCTCTACATTTAACGATACACTGTATAACCTACACCTTCATTTACCTTTCAAAAAGAAAGTAATAAAAAAAAGAGTAATGTTACCTTTGGAAAACTTCCCGACACTATACATGCCGTATATACAGATTAATAGAAGTTGAAAGCAATGTGTTTGCAACTTTTGTATTTTTTATTATTAGTTCAGTAAAATCACTCTTCATTGAGACTATTCCCTTTTCTGTTCAAAATAACGTGAATACTTCCATCGCAGAAATACAAGGCTCTGCCATCTTGGTTTCTGTATGTTCCCACAGGGAGCTCATTCTCTCATTGAGCGTATGATTCAATGTGATTACACTAATTTTAATTCAGCAAATGATTTTTAAAAGCTATTTAATTAATCTAAAAAGTAACTCAAGTTACATTTAAAAAAAAGTAACTCAAATATGACTTAATTTTTTTAAAGTAACGCATTACTTGTTTCTTATAAGTTATATTATTAAATAACTCACTTAACTTGTAATGCGTTACCCCAACATTGATTGTAACCATAATTATTCCCAAAAAAAACATTAAAAAAACTGTCAAATTGATAGGTAAAATAAGTAAACAAATCCCACTGGCTTACATTAAAAAACAGCAACACAACTCTATATGATGTAAGATGAACCTGACTGTTAAAATAACAACAAAAAATCAGGAAAAAATAAATCAATGTGTTTTTTCATGTTGAAGCACATTGGCCTATAAGTACCCAGGCAATTAAATGAGTGAAAAAAGAAGAAACTCAAATAAAACAATTTGTATGACTACTTGACAGAACTGTGTGTGAACTTTAGGTTATTTGCTTCTCAGATCAAAACAAATTTCAACATTTTTATGTGAATGATTTATTAGAAGGCTACACTGCATAAAATGCATGCGAATGGACAAAATAATATTGACATTGGCTTTGAATGAGAAACTATGGAGAGAGGGACACAGTTAAAGCAGCTCATGTATGTGCAGTATACAAACATGTTGTTCTTTCTTTACTGTGTCTATAATAGACCTATTAGAGTAAAGTGTTCCAATCACTTCAGGCTATCCAGAAGAGCCTGGGTAACTGCAAGCACTAATGAGGAAGCCTGCGTCTTTCACATGCTGACTGTTTGAATGCGTCCCATTTGGGAAAAGGCTTGGGTACAAGTCATCAAATGACAAAAGCCTACTTTTTAGGATCAAAAATTACAAGCAAATGCAATGTATCTGCATGCACCTGTCAGTTTTGGGCTTTTAGTTTTTTCATAAAGCATCATCTAATGGAAAGAAAACATCCAAAACACACTTTCGGGTGTTTCTTTTGTAGCATTTTATTCATTTTTTGTCTGTGAATGTCAATTACATACACTCAAAATAATATTTCCAAACTATGTATTTATAATGAGCCGAATGAACACAATTCCTGAGGTTTTTAGGGCAACAATTTAATTGTTTTTATGTTCAATCAACTAAACTTGTAAAAACAATTAAGTTAACTCAATCTATTTGTGTTGAGACAACATGAAGAAATTGTGTGTAACCCTAAATCTTTTACAGTATACACACAAAAACTGACTTTTGATTCCTGTTCAAACTACCTTTTTAAAATGTGTTGAAACAACACAATTCTTATGATTTTCTTGGAGCAATTTTTATGTTCAATCCGCTTAAATTTGTATACCAGATTGGTCACACTTTAATTTGATGGCCCGTTTGTTAAATTTCAGTTGCATTGCATCCACATGACAACTAATTCTCATTAGATTATTAGGAGACTGTTAGCAGACAATCTACCAATACTTAAATTGACCATCAAAATAAAGTGTTACCAAACGATTAAGACAATTTAATCGATTTGTCAAGAATTTAATCATTTTTTAGAGTGCATTTAAAAAGTCCACTGGTAATTTTACTTGAAGGGATGTTCATAAGACTGTCATCGAACCTTTATGATATGACACATCATTAATATGCTCTGTAAAAATGCTGGGTTCCACACAATGGATATGTGTTGTGATAACATAAAGGAATTCATTTCAGATGTCGCCACAGCGGAATGAACTTCCAACTAGTCCAGTATACTGTATGTTTTATTTAGCGGATGCACTTCCAGTCGCAACCCAGTACTGGGAAACACCCATACACACTCATTCACACACACTTACGCAACAGACAATTTAGTTTAATCAATTCATGATTATTCACTGTTATTTACAATGCACATGATTGAATGATGGACAAATTTGTCAGTATGATGAACCATGAAAATCATCCCCTTTTTGACACAGTCCAAGCGTGTGCAAGCTCTTTTAATGCAAGATTAATTCAGTCCTGGTTTTACAGAGAAAGATACAAGAAGTCATTTTACCAACAGTGATCAGATTGTATAACCAAAGTCACACTAGATGAATTATGCTGAATTGTAAAAGTTTTTAGATCTGGACAAGTGTTTACTCAGTAGAACTGCAGTATGAACGTAATTTTATTTTTGTCTTATAAATATACATATAAATAATTTCCTTTTGGGATTAATAAAGTCTAACAACAACAATAACAACAATTCACTTATACCGCATGTCTTTGGACTGTGGGGGAAACCGGAGCACCCAGAGGAAACCCAAGTAAACATGATGAGAACATGCAAAGTCCACACAGAAATGTCATCAGACCCATGCAGCCGCGACTCAAACCAGCAACCTTCTTGCTGTGAGGCTACAGTTCAAACCACTGAGCTACCCATGCGAGATCACCCCCCCCCTTCAGTATGTGATCACCCATAAGCCCTCCCCCCGGTCTTCAGAATGTGAACCCCCCCTAGCATGATTTCCGTGACCGACACACTTAGCGTGATTTCCGCAAACGACTTCACCAGGGGCCCCCGTCAGTAATCCATGCAGCCCCCCCCCCCCGCCCAATATGGACATATTTAATAAAATAATGTGTCATTTGGAATTTAAAACTAAGGATTAAAAAAAAAACTTCTTTGTAATCATTCAAATAGGGAAGAATGATTATAAATATCATTTCTTTTTATTACACTCTGTTCACCTGCAGTGTCCTGCCTTAAATCTTCAAGGGAGCAAAGGACAGGTCACTTCAGCTTGCAGCAGAACACACAATAAACACACACATCGCTCTCTCTCTGGACTATAAGCACTTGTCAATATGCATCCAACTAATTAGTCCTTTGACGGTAGCCAGGGTTTGGAGCTCCATTTCAGGCAGCTGTGCAGGAGTCAGAAGGTCCTGGTTGAGTTGAATGAAGGAGCCGGTCTGAAGAAAACACTGCTGAACTTCTGCACAGCTGGACTCACACACCAGGCAAAAAGAGAATGCAAACACACCACAACTACAATCGCTTAAAAAAAGAAGACGACGATAAAAAAGTCACTGAATAGAACCAAACGGAATGTGTGGAATTCTTTGGACATGTGGGGGAAACCGGAGCACCCGGAGGAAACCTATGCAAACTCCACACAGAAATGGGACTTGAACCAGCAACCGTCTTGCTGGGGTAACCACTGAGCCACCATGCTGCCACTTTAATGTCTATTTGTCTGTTAAGTTATGCATATTATAGAAGTGTCAAAAACATTTTTCATAGTTATACACTCACCGGCCACTTTATTAGGTACACCGTACTAGTACTGTACTAGAACTGCCCCAATCCTTTGTGGCATACATTCAACAAAGTACTGGAAATATTCCTCAGACATTTTGGGCCATTTTGACATGATAGCATCACGCAGTTGCTGCAGATTTGTCGGCTGCACATCCATGATGCGAATCTACAGTTCCACCACATCCCAAAGCTGCTCTATTGGATTGAGTTCTGGTGACTGTGGAGGCCATTTGAGTACAGTAAACTCATTGTCATGTTCAAGAAACCAGTCTGAGATGATTTGCGGTTTATGACATGGTGCGTTATCCTGCTGGAAGTAGTCATCAGAAGATGGGTACACTGTGGTCATAAAGGGATGGACATGGTCAGCAACAATACTCGGGTAGGCTGTGGCGTTGACACGATACTCAGTACTAATGGGCCAAAAGTGTGCCAAAAAATATCCCCCACACCATTACACCACCACCACCAGCCTGAACCGTTGAGGATGGCAGGATGCAAGGCAGGATGGATCCATGCTTTTATGTTGTTGAGGTCAAATTCTGACCCTATACCATCTGAATGTCGCAGAAGAAATCGAGACTCATCAGACCAGCAACCTGGTCTGTCCGAATTGTAGCCTCAGTTTCCCGTTCTTAGCTGACAGGAGTGGCATCTGGCGTGGTCTTTTGCTGCTGTAGCCCATCTGCCTCAAGGTTGGACATGTTGTGCATTCATAACGAGTGGTTATTTGAGTTACTGTTGCCTTTCTATCAGCTCGAACCAGTCTGGCCATTCACCTATGGCCTCTTTTGGATATTTTCTCTTTTTCTGACCTTTTTCTGTAAACCCTAGAGATGGTTGTGCATGAAAATCCCAGTAGATCAGCAGTTTCCGAAATACTCAGACCAGCTCGTCTAACCATGTCATGTTCAAAGTCACTTGAATGACCTTTCTTCCCCATTCTGATGCTCAATTTAAACTGTATTGAGTTGCTGCCATGTGATTGGCTGATTAGAAATTTGCGTTTTCGAGCAGTTGGACTGGAGTACCTAATAAAGTGGCCAGTGAGTGTATAAAGTACTTAAATTAAAAATAAAATAAAAATAAATAATTTAATGCTATTAAATATAATAAAATACTCCCAATAACACATCAAAATGAAGATGTTGAGAGCTCTGGGAATGACTGGTATTTCAGATCTGGAAATGTTTTGGTGCATTTCTGTCAGCTCGTACTACGTGTGCTCTTGCCTTTGACACCCACACATACACACCTACACACACAAACACCTCCACACTTCCACACAGTGAGGCACATGCGGCGTACAGTCACAAATCTGTGGGCATAAATACACACGCCACTCCTGGTCTTTTGGGAAGCGTATCTACAGCGGCCCCATGTTTGCGTGATTAGCTCTTGATGAGGCAGTGCTAACGCCATCTGTAAATGTTTTAGCTTGTACACACACACACACACACACTCTCCTTTCAGCCCGATTAGTTCTGAAATAAGCACGATAGAGGTGCTTAAAACAAACGTCAGGGAGGTTTTTGTGTGCTTACGGCCGACTAGCCTGCTATAATAATTACTGCGGATGCTAAATGACCAACAGATGAGCCATTAGCACACGTGTGTTATTCTGTCTTACATGTTTTCTTTTGACTTTGAGTTTGTGTTTGGGTGTGTGTTTCTGGCAGGGCGGTTTGGGTGAATGTGCTGTCGTATATAGTCATGGTTCTGGTACCAGGAAAGCAGCTGAACTAGTAGTTGCTGACAGAACATCATCTATCAAGTGGTCATATTGAAGGCAGCGCTGGAGGTCTGCTAGCGTTTCTGAAGGCCATAATAAATTAGCCTGCGCTGTTGTTTTTTCGCTTTGTGGTTGACGATGGGACATTTTTAGAGTGTTTTAACACTTGATGCAACTGACTATGAGGCTTTGTCCACACTGACAGAACACAAGTGATTAATAATATTAATATTAATAATAATAATAATAATAATAATAATAATAATAATAATAATAATAATAATAATAATGATAATAATGTTTATCTTTTTTCACTCATCTTTTTTATTTTATACAAAATATTGTTTGATTGTATACTGCTGATTGAATGATTGAAGCTACTGTTGCTTCTCTTGATTGTTTACTTAATTGTTAACTTTATTGTAATTGTTAACATTACCTGCATATTGATACAGTATTTATTATTTTGTCTGACAGTTGTGTATGTGTTTGAGTGAAATGAGACAGATGTTGATGTGTTGGTCTTAGGTATACTGTACTTTTTAGTGGTAATGTTGCAAGTTCTTATGTACAGTGCATCTGGAGAGTATTCATAGCGCTTCACTTTTTACACATTTTTTATGTTACAGCCTTTTCCCAAAAAGGATTAAATTAATTTATTTCCTCAAAAAAAGCTGAAAAATCACATGTGCATAAGTATTCACAGCCTTTGCACAATATTTGTTGATGCACCTTTGGCAGCAATTACAGCCTCAAGTCTTTTTGAATATGATGCCTCAAGCTTGAATTTTTGCCCATTCCTCTTTGCATTACCTCTCGAGCTCTATCAGGTTGGATGGGAAGCGACAGTGTACAGCCATTTTCAGATCTCTCCAGAGATGTTTAATAGGATTTAGGTCTGGGCTCTGGCTGGGCCACTCAAGGACATTCATTAAGTTGTTGTGAAGCCACTCCGTTGATATTTTGGCAGTGTGCTTTGCGTTATTGTCCTGCTGGAAGATGAATCGTCGCTCCAGTCTGAGGTCAAGAGCACTCTGAAGCAGGTTTTGATTCAGGATGTCTCTGTACAATGCTGCATTCATCTTTACCTCTAGCCTGACTAGTCTTCCAGTCAGTTCCTGCTGCTGAAAAACATCCCCACAGCATGATGCTGCCACCACCATGCTTCATTGTATGGATGGTATTAGCCTGGTGGTGAGCCGTGCTTAGTTTTCTCCAAACGTAATGCCTGGCATTCACTCCAAAGAGTTCAATTTCAGTCTCATCAGTCTCTACCATACAGGCCTGATTGGTGGATTGCTGCACAGATGGTTGTCCTTCTGTAAGCTTATGCTCTCTCCACAGAAGAATGCTGGAGCTCAGACAGAGTGACCATCGGATTATTGATCACCTCCCTGATTAAGGCCCTTCTCCCCCGATCACTCAGCTTAGATGGCCGGCCAGCTCTAGGAAGAGTCCTGGTGGTTCCAAACATCTTCCACTTATAGATGATGGAGGCCACTGTGCTCATTGGAACTTTCAGAGCAGCAGAATCTTTTCTGTAACCTTCCCCAGCCTTGTGCCTCGAAACAATGCTGTCTTGGAGATCTACAGACAATTCTTTTGTTTTCATGCTTGGTTTGTGCTTTGACATGCACTGTCAACCCTGGGACATTATATAGACAGGTGTATCCCTTTTCAAATCATGTCCAATCAACTGAGTTTACCACAGGTGAACTTCAGTTAAGCTGCTGAAACATCTCAAGAATGATCAGTGGAAACAGAATGTACCTGAGCTCAATGTAGAGCTTCACGGTAAAGGCTGTGAATACTTATGTACAAAACAGAAAGTTCCTATAACATTCCCATATGGTTCCTGTTTGTTTCTCATTTGGATTGTATTTAAATGTTCTGGGAACATTCTCTGTAGGTTGTTTTTGATATATTAAAAAAAAACAACTTTCCCAGAACACCGCAGAGACTTTTTTATTCAAAACAATTTAGAGATCCTAAAAAATTGCAATTATATTATAAGAAATTATGTTACTCACCGTAATGTTCTTAACCAGTATGACTTACTTTCTTCTGTGGAATACAAAAGAAGATATTTATTAAAGAATTAAACAAATATAAGATATTTAGATTAAAATATATTCATGCAGATAGCTAATATATATATATATATAATACATAGCTAAATGTTTTTTTTTTTTTCAAATACTGTTTTACTTGTGCTCGGCTGAAACAATTGCTGTACCAGTTCAGGGGACTCAAATTGCACTATATTAACTTGATTGCCAAAATGATTGCCATACGTACTTCTGGCTACATAATTCGCGATCTCCACAAATGTATATAGGAATATGTGTTCAGACTGAGCCCATGTTGAAAGCCTTAGTTAAATACCGTAAAATACTAAAGAATACACTTAATACAATACTATACCACTGTAAAAACCTTAGCAACCACACAGCAACACCCAAGCAACCACGATCACCATGTCAGACAGAAGTGAGTTCCGCTTTTATAACCAAATAGCTATTGTCAATCCTGTATCATTTCATCAGATATTCTTCAGATTGGCACAGAGGCCCTTGTTTTCCCTTTCCCTGATTGCCAGAATTCTCCAAGCTGGAATATCATTCCTCTTGACAGCAAGACAAGAAGACTAATAAAGGTGAACTTTGTAATTTGTAATGCAGATGTAATGCCTACAAATCCAGCCCATAGCTTATATGGGTCTTGGCAATTTAATGAGTCGAGGAGAAAGAAGCGTAGCGGTCGGTGAGGTAAGAGTAGATGATTACACGATCAGGTTTCAGATCAATTCCGTACATTACCCAATGCTCTGCCAATTGAAGTTATGCTTTAAAAAAAGGGGCTGCTGGCACTTTAAGAGCACGTGTTTATTTGACTGGATACCATGTCATTCACCTGTTAATAAAGCTCCAGAGGATCCCTTGCAGGCCCTTTACATATTAATGACTAATTACCATACAGCTCCGTAATGAGAATAACATGTAGCCCTTAATGATCTGAAAGGTCTGGCAGTCATGAACGCTGGCTCTCGCTTTAAAACAGCACACACAACACAATATACACTCATCAATATTTCATTAGGGCTAAATTAGGACTAATTCTCTTCTCTCTGTGCAAGAAGGCTGTTCAATTTGAGCGGCTGCACAGATCTTTACGACTAGCCACTGAGGCATGGAAATGACCTAAGGATGAAGTAAAGACCCTGTTGTATTGCTTAATAAAGCAGCACATCAATATTTGCAGGACTGTTAAGATACTGAGGACTTTGGGTTTTATGCGCTCATTGGTTTATTGTTTGCAGGTGAGTCTGGCAATGTTTGACTTATTTATGCGCTCAACTTACTTGCATTTGTACTGTAGCTGTTATGCCAACAAGGCAATAATTATTATTGTTTTACAGACGATAAACAACAATAAACAATAGACAATAAACTGTCTCACATTCATTCATTCATTTTCCTTTGTCTTAGTCCCTTATTTATCAGGGGTCGCTACAGCGGAATGAACCGCCAACTATTTCAGCATATGTTTTACGCAGCGGATGCCCTTCCAACTGCAACCCAGTCCTGGGAAACATCCATACACACTCATTCACACACATATGCCACGGTCACACTAGAGTTTGAGCTTGCAAAATTCTGTTGTACAGTGCTGCAAAAAGGGGCGGATTTAACATAATGATTAGACATTAAAATAAGCGAGCGATTGGTCCAAATTTCGAAATTCTATCCAAAGACATCATGTTTTGATTTTGGATTGGTCTCACGCAATCATGTGATGCAATTTCGCAGGTCGGAGTTCACCAAGCTTGAACTTTCCAACGCAGCGAACTGCAAAACTTGTCACATAAGGGGGGGGGGGGGGGGGGGGGGGGGGGGGGGGGGGGGGGGGTTGATGGGGTCAACTTTTTCGGTAGTAGTTTGGTAATACATGCTTCATTGTGTCAGATTTATGAATGTGTTTAAATTACTTCTAATTTATCAATAAAATGTATAGGTTTTCAGTGTTTTGATTGATATTTACTGACTATTTTTGAGGTTACTGTAGGTCAAACTATACAAATTATGTCTAATTTTTCTTATTTTATGCTTCATGCAGATATAAACACCAATTTTACAAGAAAAGTGTTTCGTGAATACTTAATAAATATTTTTCCTACCATTGATTGACCCTTAGCTAAACCCGGCCCTTCTTAGTTACTGTTTTTACGCCTGTCATGTATTCGTGCCTGGCATGTCTATTACAATATGTATGTGCCGGTGTCAGACATTCCCAGGGATATAATTAGTCATTTATGGCGAACAGGTTAGATATCAGAGAAAGCCAGACAAAAAAGGACTGCAGTATCATTACGGGGGTATATTGATGACATAATATGCAACCGATTCGAAAATAATTGAATCAAAATCGAAGCTTAAGCCTAGCCGCCTCATACGCTGACCATTCAACAGCTTAGTTCATGCACAGCAGGAGAGGTGAAATAAAAATAATAATCTAATAATAACAAATTAAATCATGATTTCTCTTTTTTTTGGCCAAAAAGTCTGATAGACTAATTGTTGTGTAATGAAATATAACGTTACCAATCGACAAGGAAACACGCATGGACAGTGCTTCTACATAATTCATTCTTAGAAAGAACAGCCAGAAAGGGGAAATTGATATATTTGTGCCGAATATTAGCATCATAACATAACAATGTACAGTACCTGTCAGCATGTTTGTGTGCTTTTTATACCGGTTCTATTCTATTTTGCAGTTAAGTGGAAAAAAGAAATACATTGAAATGCAAATCAAAGTACAAATAGCAGAAGCGAACAAATAGATTTTCCTTACCAGCAAATATTAATCAGACACCAAATATAAAAGCAGACACTAACCCGCTATAACGTCGTCACCAATGACTAAATATCTAAAAGACTGATGAAAACATCAGTGAATAGTAAATCTAACATGGACATGAGGGTTATAAATGACTGAAAAATAGCAGCGGGTGAAGTTTATTGAGAACTCGGTTTTGTTCTGTTGAACTGTAATTTTAAATATTCGTAGCTTGAAACAGATGGAAACATGACTGGATTGTGCTGCTTTTACGGCCCCTAACACAGCTTGATCCACGCTGGCATTTCTCCCCTTGGGTTTTAGGTTTTGGAAAGGGAAAAAAATTCCACCACCTCGTCCAAACTTTTAGGATACCAGGTATCAGATTTGCACAATCTATATCCACAACGCTTTGGCTTGTTTCCCTCGCTCTAAAGCTTGAAAGTTGCTAAGCCACGATTGGTGTGTGGTGGTTTTTGGGTGTGTCTTAGCGAAGGGTCAGTTGGTGTGATTGAATGCATCAGAGTGGTATAAATCATGGGGGGTGGGGTTAATGTATATTTATATAATACATGTTTAATTTTTAAAATAAAAAAAGCTAATATTGAAGAAAGCTTTTTCTAAATTTTAAAGAGCTGACCCTCTCATACATCTTGTTTTGATGTCCTTCAGGGGGAATCAAGCGTTAATTAGGGGGTCCATACCCCCCAAACCCATCTGCAATTCGCACTCTGATCACAGCTATACACTATACCCAATTTAGTTGATTCAGTTCACCTATAGTGCATGTCTTTGGACTGCGGGGGAAACCGAAGCACTCAGTGGAAACCCACACAAATACGGGGAGAACATGCAAACTCTACACAGAAATGAACCACCCGGGATTGACCTTCTTGTGAGGTGACAGTGCTAATTACTCATCCCCCGAGTCACCTCTGTCCGACGATAAAATGTAAAATAAATACGCAAACAAGTTAGTACGTAAATAAATGAATATATACAGTTAAAGTCAGAATTATTAGCCCCCCTTTTTATTTTTTGTTTCTTTGTAATATTTCACAAATGATGTTTAACAGAGCAGGGAAATTTTCACAGTATGTCAGATAATATTTTTTTTCTTCTGTAGAAAGTCTTTGTTGTTTTATTTCGGCTAAAATAAAAGCAGTTTTGATTTTTTTAAGGTCAATATTAATAGCCCCTTTAAGCTATATATTTTTTCGATAGTCTTCAGAACAAACCATCGTTATACAATAACTTGCCTAATTACCTTAACCTGCCTAGTTAACCTAATTAACCTAGTTAAGCTTTAAATGTCACTTTAAGCTGTATAGAAGCGTCTTGAAAAATATCTAGTCAAATATTATTTACTGTCATCATGACAAAGATAAAATAAATCAGTTATTAGAAATGAGTTGTTAAAGCTATTGTGTTTAGAAATGTGTCGAAATAATCTTCTCTGCGTTAAAACAGAAATTGGGGAAAAAATAAACAGGGGGCTAATAATTCAGGGGGGCTAATATATATATATATATATATATATATATATATATATATATATATATATATATATATATATACATACATACATACATACAAACCTTTAGCGCAATAATTAGCTACTACTAGTCTGTGTATTTCCGGTTGTGAATTGCATTTTGGGACTTTGATCTCTGCTCTGTCGTGTTTTGATGTTGAAAATTCAACTTTGCAGTTGAACAATATTATATTAACTAAATATCTATCTAAATATATCTTTGACAAGCTACAGATCAATTAAGCAACTCTATTTTACAGATTGACTGAATGTTCAAGATTGGTATTGAATTGTCCACCTGGATGTGAACGCAGCATTCCTGCTGTCCTGTGTAAATCTGTGCTCTATTAAGAGACAGGAACTAATTGGTGACCCTCACACTCCTTACAGAAACAAACAGCAGCCGCACAAACCCCAAACCGGCTCTCAACAATTACCAGTCTGAGCTCTGGGGTCAGGAGTTCAGCCAGAGAGCATGTCTGATGCTCTCTCTCTCTCTGAATGTGTGTGTGTGTGTGTGTGTACTGTATATGTGTGTTTGTATGACCTTCTTTACTTGTAGCTACACATTCTGCATCAAATGTGAATAAAAACATTCAAAGAATAGAGCATCTGTAAGTTAAATGGATACTTTAGCTGAAGTCTATGACACTGTATCTAAAAATTACGTAAAAAAAGTAACCCTGAAACCCACGTGTAAACTACTTACCATTCTAAAAATATAGTAAAAACAAATATTGTGTTTTTCCCCTCAATTTAAAATAACTGCTTTCTTTTTAAATATGTTTTTTAAAGTAATTCAAGAGTTCACACTTTGCTAATGATTGATAATAAAGCATGTTTGGCATGTTGTCCCGGGAGAGAGCCCTGAGCTCATAGGATCCTCAAGCCTGTGGCTCCCTCCTGTTTGCAGGGCAAGAGGGGAGTTTGAGCTCAGGTAGGTCTCGAGAACTCCCCTGCTTATTTATGGCTGATGACCAATTAGAGACTGCTACGGAGAGATATACTGCTGATTAAGACCTTATATATGGTGCTAATTTGGTTTGGTCAATTCACCTATGTTGCAAGTGGGAGGATACTGGAGAACGCAGAGCAAACCCACGCGTGCACGGGGAGAACATGTAATATCTGCACAGAATCATTGACTGGCCTGTGACTTGGACCAGTGACATTCTTGCTGAGAGGCAACAGTGGTAACCACTGGGCCGCCGTGCTACCATATTAAGGAAAAGGAGTAGGGGTGGAAGGGGGCATTCTTCAAGACGAATATGACTGAGGAAAGAAACTCTGGTTATTTATAGTGAGTTAGGAATCATCTGATTAGTGAATCGTGCATTAGCTAATGCAGGACCAGCCGTGGTCAATCATAAGCATGTGATCCTAAAGTGAAATTACTTTATAAATAAACTTCACTTATTGTTGATGTACATCTGAATTTACATAACCATGATTCAGTAATCAGTGTCACATGATCCTTTGGAAATCATTCTAACGTGATGACTTCAGGAAAATGTATTATATTATTATTATTATTATTCATTCATTCATTCATTTTCTTTTTATTAATCTGGGGTTGCCACAGCAGAATGAAGCGACAACTTATCCAGCATATGTTTTACGCAGCGGATGCCCTTCCAGCTGCAACCCATTACTGGTAATATATATATATATATATATATATATATATATATATATATATATATATATTTTTTTTTTTTTTTTTTTTTTTTATTATTATTATTATTTATTTATTTTTTTTTATTATTATTATCCTTTGTGATAACTGTATAGTAAAACTGAACTTTTTTTTATTGTTGAAATTCCAATAATTTTTTTGGATTCTTTAATTAGCAAAGTTAAACTAAACTGTGGTTATTTAAAATATGTTTTGTAACATCATATATGTCTATATTCTTAAACCAATGAAATATCAAAATATTTAAAGTATATACCAAATATTGATCTGATTTAGTAAAACTAAGTAAATTCATTAGAATAATTTCTAAATATATATATTTACTTAACACTTTTGATAAATTCATGCATTGCTGATGAAGCAGCTGTCAGTGTAAGTAGGTAAGTAAATAAATTAATGAATAAATAAACAAACAAACAAACAAACAAATAAATAAAGTTAACTTGATTTAGAGAAAAAGTTAAAGGAAAGTTCCATTTTTCTTTTACATGTAATAATTTACAATACATATTTTCTACTATCAATTTTCTGAAAATATATTTTTAAATCTTGGTTGCAAACAATTTATATGAGCTGAATTTAAACAAATTAAATGTAGTAATTTTCAACTTAATTCATTTAAATTCAGTCCATATAAATAAATTGCAAACACTTAACCATAAAAGAAATGAATAAATCTAATGAACCATTTTTTTCAGTGAACATGTAACTTTTGCAAAAGCTGCCACCAGGACAGCCTCTGCGTACCTCTGTGGTTCCAATAATTGGATGCTGAGACTATAATTGTGGCCCCCAGAGGCCTCTGAGGCCCTGCACAAGACCTCAGCAGTGGCTCACATTAAAGAACCCAATGCTAATCTGATCCTTCTGATGCCTCTGACATCTAAATCAAAGTAGAATGTTTGTCAGCCGAGCGAATGTTGCAAGTTTGATCACAGAATAAATTAGCACACTCCCGAAACCAAAGAACTAAACATACCAGTCCTGCCATTGAGTATTGACTCAAACATGACTAATCTAAACTACATATCTAATCATTATCAATGTTAAAAACAGCTGTGCTACCTAATATTAGAGTACTGAATATATTATGAATTGTTCAACCCAGGCTCATTCTGAAAACGAACCACTATATACATTTCTGGAGAGCGGCAAATGCACAAAGGAGGTACTTTTATGCAGTTTTTGGTTTTGCGAATCCACCAGAGGGTGCTGTGTACGCTTTTTGAGATTTAAAATTTCTCTCATGAGTGCCAATCGCACTTGCTGTTCTCGTTTAATCCATTAACTGACCAACTAACTGAATGACTGACCGATCAACTGACCCACCCTCCTCCTTCTTTAAACCCAACCAATAGTGTTTTCAAAAGCACTGATTAACCCGCCCACCCACTTCCCTAAACCCAACCGACAGTTTTAAAAAGCAAATTGCTTGCCTGACGTTTTCAGACTTCATTCTCACCCTGTTATTTGAATGGCAAGCTAATTGGACAAATTGGTAACAGTGGGAAAGCTGTCCACACGGAGGTAAGTGGTCAGCTGGTAAGCGCAAAAAGAAATGTGATGCTAAATTGTAAAGATATAGAGTTTGTGCTGAAGGATGTGGCGGACTGACAAAGTTCAGTGTATGGAGGAAGTACTTGTAACTCAGTCACACAATGTCTGATCTGCCTGAAAATTTACAGGTTCGATGAGATTCGTCTCCTGAAGACATTTAAATGCCAATGTTGAATCACTGTCATAGCGCCACCTGCTGAAAGAAGGAAGCTTGGCATAAATCGATGATTTTCTCAGGGTTTTTTAAAAAATATATATATATCAGCCTAAATTATTATTGTCTACTGTTCTCTGTCATCCTAAGACCACCAGGCGGCGGTGAGCCTGGGTGTGACGTTCCTTTCATTGCTGCTTGCAGCTTTAATAATATTCATTTTTATACAACTCAATACCAATGTTTCAAGTAAGGAAGTGTTAGGAAATATAATATTTGGTAGAATAACCACTTTCAGTCCAGTGCTCAAGTCATGTCAATCATATTTATGAGTTGAATGACGTGAACACCACCACAAAGTCTTTGATTCTCGAGTTCACACTTTAAAGAGGAAATAAAGCACTCAGTCAAGTTTACATTAATTTATAAATTGATTTCCACTTTAATGGAATATGTATAACAAACTCGATTAATGTAACCATTTAGGAGAAAACTGCATGTTTTACTATAGATTTTAGACCTAGGGCGCCACAATCTTTGAATGTCGCTGTGTTTGACATCACAGGGTTGGTTCCGTTCCCTCAGCTGAACAGGTAGTGGAAGTAAAGGACTGAACACAGAGACTGCAAAGCTTAATTGAACCCAATGCGTGAAGTTGTGGACGTAGAGCTGCTGCAAATACACCCATCAGATGTGTGTCTAATATAAATGATGTGCTTTGGTCCACTCTCTGTATTACGCAGCCTGACTGCCTGTATGAGTTTCAACCATGGTTTCAACAAGGTCCGGTACTGATGTAATGGGGCGGGTACTTTCACTACTACAGCTGCTCACCTCTTTTCGTGTTCAAACCAAACTAAGGTTTGCACGGTTTTGCACATGGCAGGTTTTTATGACCTTTATACATGTTGAGAGATCAAATTGATCGACTTATTTCTTGACATAATCCACAAAGATGTGACTTTATGTAAAGCGTGAAGTCATGTATGATTTTAATCGTTGCATTAGTCTGAATGT
Organism: Danio aesculapii; assembly: GCF_903798145.1. Lineage (NCBI taxonomy): Eukaryota > Metazoa > Chordata > Actinopteri > Cypriniformes > Danionidae > Danio > Danio aesculapii. The sequence goes on along the minus strand of NC_079452.1, from coordinate 36,513,626 downwards.
AAATCCTTCATCAGGCAGTGCTGGAGCAGTGTGAGAGAGTGGACCAAAGCACATCAAACGAGAGGTATTAACAAAAGAAAAATACACAACTTAAATGCTTGTATTTGCACCAGCTCTGTGATGCACGTCCACAACTTCATGCATTGGGTTAAATTAGGCTGTCCAGTCTCTGTGTTCAGTCCGTTACTACCATGGGTGAAACCCAGACAGGCAGTGAGGCAGCGTAATACAGAGAGTGGACCAAACCGCATCAAATTATCAGTAATTAAATGGGGAAAAAATAAAAATAGAATAAATATGAATTTTTATATTAGACACACATCTGATGTTTGTATTTGCAGCAGCTCCACGTCCACAACTTCACGCATTGGGTTCAATTAGGCTTTACAGTGTCCATGTTAAGTCCTTTAATTCCACTATATCTGCTCAGCTGAGGGAACGGAACCAACCCCGTGACGTAAGACACAGCGACATTCCAAGATGGCAGCGCCCTAGATCTAAAAGCTATAGTAAAACATGCTGGTTTCTGCTAAATGGTTACATTAATTGAATTCGTTATGCATATTTCCATTAAAGTGGAAATCAATTTACAAAATAGTGTAAACTTGATTGACTGCTTTATTTCCTCTTTAATATTATTTAATATATGCACCGATTGAAATTTAATTAGCTTCATTATAAAATGTATTTACTCACATTTATGTCACAAAGCTAATAGTTTTTTTCATGGTTTTCAATGCTGTAGGTATACTGTATATGAATATGGACACAAATGTTTGGTCTATATACAATGGCAGGATGTGTGAAACCTAAACAAACGTATGCCCATACCTACAGGCTTTTCAAAATGAATATACTGTATAAGTTTTAAATAGGCATCTGCACCACATAACCCAAACACGGCATGAATCTGCGTCCGACCCCCTTGACAGTTTCCACAACCTCCCAGCATCCTCCGAGTGTAATGAATACTGTTATTATTTAGACTTTGATTATCTTGACGCTCAGGTTTAGCGGATGATAGAGTCGTGAGGTCACATCAACCGCAGTGAGTCTCTCGTATCGCACTCTGTTTGTTTTTGCTCCATGACTTGCTTGTTTTGAGACGGTAACAGCGGCTCGGGTCACAAGCTGTGCGTATCTGATTACGCTGACCCCACACCCTAGATAACCATCTCAACCCATCCTCAACATCCAGTAAAAGAGCTCTAAAAACACCAGCCATACCGTCTTAAAAGCTCATGCATCTGGAGATCCTCTGCCTCATAAATAGCCGGTTAAAAGCCGTAAGGAAGCCAGGAGAAGATTCACTCTCTCCTGCAAAATCTGGACTGGGGTCTACGCTCTGTCAGCCTCAATCAAGTGGCGTTTCATCTGGCTGGATGTCCTCTTAGTGTCCGCATGGGGTGTGTTTCTGGATGCTCGGCTTTAAGATGGGCAGAGTCTACAGGAAATGGCTGTTTCATGGCTGTGCAAACTCTTGGAGGCCGCATTCCTGGGTGGGCATTCCTTCAGAGACTGACACAGAAATACAAAACACATTACAGGAAACAGGAAAACAAAGCAACGACAAAAGTGTGCATTGGATATAATTACAGTGCATGTGTGAAAAAGTTTATTTATTGTCTTTTTTTCTTATCTGTCTTTTAGAAAAAGGTACAGGAGATAAGGTAAAGTATTTTATTCCTTATAATTGAAATAATTATTAATAATTTTAGTAATTTTGCTTCCAAAATAAAAGCTTGTATTTATATTGTTCCATTAGTGTACTGTGCACATTTATTATTTACTGCTTCAAACCTCGGCTGGGTCAGTTGGCATTTCTATGTGGAGTTTGCATGTTCTCCGTGTTCACGTGGGTTTTCTCCTGGTGCTCTGGTTACCCTAGAAGTCCAAAGACATGCGGTTTAGGTGAACTGGGTAAGCTAAAATTGTCCTTAGTGTATGTAAACGAATGTTTATGAATGTTTCCCAGTGATGGGTTGAAGCTGGAAGGGCATCCGCTGTGTAAAACATATGCTGGATAAGTTGGTGGTTCATTCCGCTGTGGCGGCCCCAGATTAATAAAGGGAGTAAGCTGAAAAGAAATGAATGAATGAATAAATAATTATATCTTATACAAATTACATATAAATATATTTGTTTTTTGTATTCTTTGTTTTTTTTAGATAGTTTTTTCATTTATATACACACAATATTTATGCAGAGTGAGTACACACATTATGCAAAAACAAACAGATTTTGGATGCGATTATCATAACAAATTTTTGACAGGATAAAAAAATAAAAATAAATTAAATATGTATATAAATAGTTACCGGCCAATTTATTAGGTACACCCTACCAGTACTGGGTTGGACCCCTTTTGTCTTCAGAACTGCCTTAATCCTTTGTGGCATAGATTCATCCTTGCTGCAGATTTGTCAGCTGCACATCCATGATGCGAATCTCCCGTTCTGCCAAATCCCAAAGGTGCTTTATTGGATTGAGCGACTGTGGAGGCCATTTGAGTACAGTAAACTTATTGTCATGTTTAAGAAACCAGTCTGAGATGATTTGTGTTTTATGACATGGTGCGTTATCCTGCTGGATTTAGCCATCAGAAGATGGGTACACTGTGGTCATAAAGGGATGGAAATGGTCAGCAATAATACTCAGGTAGGCTGTGGTGTTGACACAATGATCCCAAAGTGTGCCAAGAAAATATCCCCCACAACATTATACCACCACCACCACCAGCCTGAATGCTTTCATGTTGTTGACATCAAATTCTGACCCTACCATCCGAATGTTGCAGCAGAAATCGAGATTCATCAGACCAGGCAACGTATTTCCAATCTTCTGTTGTCCAATTTTGGTGAGCCCGTGTGAATTGTAGGCTCAGTTTCCTGTTCTTAGCTGACAGGAGTGGCACCTGGTGTGGTCTTTTGCTGCTGTAGCCCATCCGCCTCAAGGTTGGACGTGTTGTGCATTCAGAGACGCTCTTCTGCATACCTCAGTTGTAACGAGCGGTTATTTGAGTTACTGTTGCCTTTCTATCAGCTCAAACCAGTCTGGCCATTCTTCTCTGACCTCTGGCATCAACAAGGCATTTGCACCCACAGAACTGCCGCTCACTGGATAATTTCTCTTTTTCTCTGTAATCCCTAGAGATGGTTGTGCGTAAAAATCCCAGTAGATCAGCAGTTTCTGAAATACTCATCCCAGCCCGTCTGGCACCAACAACCAGGCCACATTCAAAGTCACTTAAATCACCTTTCGTTCCCATTCTAATGCTCAATTTGAACTGCAGCAGGTTGTCTTGATTAAGTCTACATGCCTAAATGTATTGAGTTGCTGCCATGTGATTGCAGTTGGACCAGTGTACCTAATAAAGTGGCGGTGAGTGTAAATGATAATACAAACTTGCTGAAGTGTACTGTTATTTAAACAGTATTAGTAGTAATTTTTTGTAATAATTATAGCTCATGAATTTGCTGCTACTGTTGATTAAATTAATAATTTAATAAAAATATTTCCTTCATTTTATATATACAGTAAAATGTATACTCCCTATAATATAATGTCAGTGAAGTGATGCACCCTGATCCTATGTATTCTTCTCCGTACACACACACTCATACTAATAAAAATCATAAAAACATACATGAAACAACTGAACAAACTACAATACTAAACCCAGTTGTAATAATGATAAACCTTTTATTGTGAATATAGTGTATTTGCACAAGAATTACACATTTGTAAACTTTACAAACTTTTTTTTGTTTGTTTTTATTTTGTTACAACATTATTTTACAAATGTATACAAAAATCGTTTCAGGCGTGTCAAGTTCCACAAAAGAATATTTTTATATATATATATATATATATATATTTATATATATATAGTTGTAAGCACAACCAAGTGGGCTGGGCGGGGCTTCTGAGGCACAGACCACGCCCCTCGCCTCCACTGAACACAGATCAAAGAAGTGACTTAGAAACACACTCAGAAAAGAAGCGTCACTTCAGAAGAAACTTTCCACACATCGAGCACCAACACCAGAAAATACAGACACATGGCAGCCCTATGAGACACACAGCATTCAGAAAACATACAGCAAATACACACCAGTGCTTCTTTTTTACATGAGGGGGGCTTGTCTTTACATGCCTGACCGGTCAAAAGTCAAAGAGCAAAGCTGAACACACTTTAAATGTCTGTCCCCTCTTATGTAAAGCGGAATGTCTTTATGAATCAGATTTCATAGTGCTTTTTTTTTTTTTTTTTTGGACATCAGAGTGTCTGTTTTTAACTACATCTTCAATTGAGTTATAATATACTCCTGCAAAGGTGCTTCACCGCAACTGATGGTTCTGTGATGGATTTTTTACATTCACAGAGCCTTTCAAATGCACCATTAGAGTAGAAAAAAAAGGGAAATAAATTTTTTTATACGAAGACAACGCTAAGAATTGTTCAGAAAATGTTCTTTTTCAACTTTTAAATTTAACATTTTTAATTCATGATTCAAACTTTGGGGTTTCTGGTTTTAAGTACTTAAATCACTATACACTCTTAAAAATAAAGGTTCTTTATGGTTTCATGGAAAAACTTTACATCCAGAGAACTTTCCCACTGCAAACGTGTGTATAATACAAAAGGTTTCCTTATATTATTTTTTTCAAGAGTTCACACTTAGATAATGCTCGCGTATAATAGCAGGTTTTGCATGCTGTCCCGGGAGAGAACCCTGAGCTCGGAGATAGATGAGCACAAGGTTCCCACCTGGTCAATGAGCATTAGGAGGGATGTGAGATCAGGAATTTTTTAAGAGTCCCCCGGTTCGTTTAAAAAGAAAAAAGATATTTTCCTGTATTTCTTCGATATTTTCAATCTTTCTATGAAGGATGGCAATAAACAAGAGCTGATCCTCCCTATACGCAACCCATACCGCCAAACCATCAGAAGACGCCCCTCAAAAGTGAGTCTGTTCTGTGCTTTCGTTTTATTTATGCATGAAAACACTTTGAAATAAATATAAAAACGGCAAGATTTCCGATCCTTTTCATTACAGGTGCCGTCGCCCCTCCAATGCAATCCTCAAATCAGTCATGTAGTGACTACCAGATGCGCTCCATAGTGATTAATAGATGCTGTTTCCCAAACAGATTCTGTACACGTGATTTGAAGTGGATTTCTGGGTTCAGAAGTGAAAGTCTGGGTTTTGGGTGCGTGTTTGAACAGACATATACACATACAGTAATTAATAATAATAACATGTAAAGATGTTTTTTTTTTTTTTTTCTAACAACTAATTTTGTCCTAAATGAGCATAAAATGTTAGGAAAGCATTCTAATGCTTTCATTATAATGTTAGATGTGTGCAGTTTAAAAGTGACACCTCTGTTATTTAATGTAATCAAACGAAAAATCGAAATGAGCGATTCATCCGTTGCTCTTTAATCAGAATGTGTAAGTTATTCATTCATTCATTCATTCATTTTCTTTTCGGATTAGTCCCTTTATTAATCCGTGGTCGCCACAGTGGAATGAACCGCCAACTTATCCATCACGTTTTACGCAGCGGATGCCCTTCCAGCTGCAACCCATCTCTGGGAAACACCCATACACACACATACACTTCGGACAATTTAGCTTACCCAATTCACCTGTACCGCATGTCTTTGGACTGTGGGGGAAACTGGAGCACCCCGAGGAAACCCATGCGAACGCAGGGAGAATATGCAAACTCCACACAGAAATGCCAACTGACTCAGCCGAGGCTTGAACCAGCGACCTTCTTGCGGTGAGGCAACAGCATTACCTACTGCGCCACAGCATCGCCCCATGTGTAAGTTATACAGTGAAGAAAACATTAATGAGATTTGATAAGTTGATTGTTAATAGTTATTAATTTTAATAAGCTGAACTGTTTGCTCATTTATTTGCTGCTAATGTGTACTTTTTATTTTTTCTTTTGTAAATAATAATAATAAAACATATTACTGACCCTTTAACTGTTAATTTACAATCAAACAGCTCCAGATGAACTTATTTAGTAATATGGGCACTTTTTAAGGGGGGGATTGGGGGGTTATGGTGGGCATATCCATTATTTTTCACATTGCAATGTTGACAGGTATGGTCCCCGCTCTCCCGTATTGTTTAAAATGTATTGCGTTAATCTCATCTCTGAAAAAAAGGAACTAAAAATGGCACTGCAGCAACTCCAACAACTCCAACAACAACAACAACAACAACAACAACAAAAGCCTCTTTTGAAACCTTTATTTTGAAGAGTGTAGACTAATCTGTTTTGTTTTTGTTTCTGTTTTTTTTTTTAATCAATTCTACTCCACCATGATGGAGAACATATGAAAACACTTTGTTTTGCAGCGAGCCAATGAAATCCCCAGCTGAACGCTACTTTTAGGTAATTCGCTCTTCTTGACTAACCGTGCGGACACTGCCAGATTTAGGTTTTTCGTTTAAGCGTAATCATATCATTAACCCGTTTCATGGTTTATGGACGTTCTTTGTCCAACATCTGTGTTCAAACAATCTGTGCTGAGTCTGTATATATTCCGCTTTTGTTTTAAACACAGTATAGTTTGTAAAGAGGGGACTATGTTCAGCTCTCTTGGATCAAATCGCATCTCACGTCGTCGTTTTAGTGAGGTATTTAAATGTTACATCCTCCAGCCTCCACCCCAGGCCTGAGATGAGAAATCCAGACCCCCGAAAGCCTCAGAGGAGTGCAAAACGTCTGTAATGATTCATAAATGCACTGCATATTTAGGTCGGTAACTCAATGCTACATCAGTGAAGACAGCAAGAAAAATTCATCTCATTCCAAAGGAAAGAAAAAATAAAACTGAAAATCTGACGTGGACGCACAGGTGCGAGCATTACTTCGCAGTACACTAAACACACACGTTATGATTTTTAAATCGTGCGTTTCATTACAGGTCATTCTCATTTGGCAATCACCACGACATTAAACCATCCGACTTTAGATGCACTTAAAAATTACGTCACTTTATCAGCCTCCTCGTTAAAAAAATGCTCTAATAAAGCCATCGGAATTATTATTAATAATTTTTTGCATGAATAAAAAGCTATAGAACTCATGCAAACATTGATTGTAAGTTTATATCTCAAAAAATAGACAAAGCTTTCAAGCCATCAAAATGTTAAAAACGACTCGTATGTTCCTGGATGCTTGGCCTTTGAATTGGGATGGATAAATATTTCACTTTTGATATAGCTCTAGACATCGTCATTGGTTTTGTTGTCCAGAACATTAAAAGGAAAACACGGATATATCCCCATGTCGGCGATAGTTTTGATTGATTTCATCTAATCTTCTGCACAGACAAAAAAAAAAACCCTTATAAATAAATAAAAGAAACATACATTCGGCCATCTTCTATGCACGTTTCTCCAGGGTCGTGCTTTTTTATAACCTGTCATGTGCTGTGTTCTCGCATAGTGGTTCAACATGTGGATGTAATATCTGACACGCTTGTGATATCATGTCTGTCGAGCTGGAACACAATCTGACAGATGGAGTATCTGGACGACGTACAGTAAAACACGCAATCGTCTGATAGCAGGGGCCCTGAAGACGGGACGGAGAGGCTAGAAAGCACATTCTACATGCTCCGGAGCCTTGGATGAGAGCGTGTGACTTCTGACACAACAAAAAATGGACTAATTGGAGCCCGTTCAGCCTTCAGTCATCTGCGTTTCGCATCAGATGATCCACAACGCTCGTGTGTGGTTTGATCCCACATTGGATTTTTCCATGACTTTCAACGTGGCACTTTTTTAATAAAGATTATATCACAAAGTTGTCTGGTTTGAATTTAGCAACACAGAATGCTAAACGCAAAGCAAAAATATACATAGAAACGGCAATAAACAAAATGGAGGAACCTCACAAAAACTACAGCGAATAAGGTCATATATCATCCCATAATCACAAGAAAGACTTTTTTTTTTCACTCAAAATGAACAGATAAATACTTTAATTCTTTAGTTTTATATTTTATACACAGCAATGGGCAGGAAATTAAGAGACCACTTGAAAATTCTTTGGATTTACTGTATTTATTAGGTATGGGGTTTGAGTAAAAAGTTTTTGTTTTATTCTATAAAGGTGATATTTCTGTTAATAAATTGTTCAATAGTGAAAGATTTTTATAATTTTTATAATTTTACTAATTCATTATTAACATCCAAGTCCATGCTTGTTAACAATAGTTAATGCACCGTGAGATAACATGAACTAACACTGAACAACTGTAGTAAATGTATTGTTCATTGTTTGTTCATGTTATCAAATGCATTAATTAACATTAACTAATGAACCTTATTGTAAAGTGTGACCATTTTTTTCGAAATTTGTTCATTTGAACCCTGAATAAAAAATGGTGGATCAGTTAAGATTAAAATAACACTTTAAACATATGTCAAAACCATTAACTTGACATTCACTTTTTTGATCACCAGCCACTGTGGCTAGTAGATTTCCAACATTACAAGCCACTCGTCATTTTTACAAGCCACACATTTGTTGTTGGGAAATATATATTTTATATGCAGGAATTTGACTTTGGCATGCTGAAATTACTTGATTTAGATTTTGTGTTTTGTCCACATGCCTCACTTGTGTGTGTTGTGTATGAGCTTGGTCAATGAGCATGAGCAAATGGGTTGTGTCGCATTGCAATTAGTTTTTATTTCACATGACTTTTCAGTGCTCAAAATTAGGGATTTACCAAATTTATCTCTGACCAAACCAAAAATAAAAAAAATAATTATTTCTTAGCTACAAATTTTAAATGTGTCAAAACAAGCCAAATATAGCTGTATACATGCGATTTTTGATTCAACAAACCTTTTCTTTAAAAGATTTGACTTTTAAAAAAATATTATTGTGCACAGTGGCTAAAGGTCCCAGCGCACCAGTTAACTACACATGAATGGGGAGTTAATCTCATATTAAAGCAATGTTACTGTAAAAAAATGATAATCAAACCATATTAACAAAAATAACTGTAAGCAATAGAAAGCAGGTAAAAAACATACTGAGTGATAATGAAAGGATGATCACGTGCACTTGGTTAATGTTAGGTCTGTTCAAAGAATAATTAAAAAGAAAGCAGTGACCACTGCTGCTTACAAAAGGATATATATATATATATATATATATATATATATATATATATATATATATATATATATATATATATATATAGTGGATGAAGCAATCAAATTAATATCAACAGAGAAGCACCACCACTCTAAATACAGAAGCAAATGTTCATGCTTTGATTGAAGATTACCAAAGCAAACATTTGCTTTCAGTGGATAAACTAGCACAGAATAATTGTCGGATTAAATGTTGATTTCACACAGACTTTAAGAATTGTGGGAGAAAATATGACCTGCAAATGTCTTTGTGAGATTCCCCCTACTGCAAAGCACATAGACTGCGGAAAACAGTGAACATAAAACTAGAAAAACAGCCCTCGGTGGGCCCAAAAGGGCTCGGTGTGACCTTACTAACCTACTACTGGTGCAAAGCTCACTTCAGCAGGATTCATGATGAGCTCCAGAGATGAACAGTCGCTCCTGTAACGGCTAAACCCTGCTTCATTCAGATCCAGGCCGGTGCTGCGAGGCGTCTCCCACCACCACACTGTTGACACATCATATTAGCCTGTATGTGGCACTAAACATTTCGCATCAACCATGTCTGTTTCATAATGTGGTTTGTGTGTTGAAAACATGAGCTTTCGTGTCTGACCGTGTTGCTTTTTCAGGCAGTTTGTTTTTTTGGCAGTGAGTGGATGAGATGGTATAGTGGACGTGTGGTTATGTTGTGGTCTGTATAATAAGCAGTTCAGTACTAGACGCTGGATTCACTCTGGTCAGGAAAAATAGGTTCTGGTTCCTGTAAGCAGCCAAAGTAGAAGGAGCTGAAGAGCCAACATCGGCCAAAGAGACGGACTCAAACTACTGCCACCACCACAATCACTGGCATCCTCCTGCAGGCAACACAGAGACGTCAGTCACTTTCACCTCACAGAAACATTACTGAGTCAGTTAAGACAATGCAGATCAGGAGTTGTAAACTTATTTTTTAAAACAATGACATCTGGTTTTGTTGCTGGTTCAAGGTGGTTCACCAGATTTAAAGGGATAGTTCATCCAAAAATGAAAATGTAATATGTTTTAATATAGCACATTTATTATATATGGCCATACACCCGAAGCACTTCACAATGATGGTGGGGGGGGGTTCTCTCCACACCACCACCAGTGTGCAGCATCCACTTGGATGATGCGACGACAGTGATTGAGCCAATTCTGTGAATGGGGATGATTGGGAGGCCATAATGGGTAAGGGCTGATGGAGAGAATTTGGTCAGGACACTGTGGTTACAGTCCTACTTTTTATGACAAGTGCCATGGATTTTAATGACCACAGTGAGTCAGGACATCGGTTTAACATCTCATCTGAAAGATGGTGCTCACTGACAGAATAGTGTCCCCTTCACTATACTGGGGCATTAGAACTCACACAGACCGCAGATCGAGCGCCCCCTGCTGGCCTCTCTAACACCACTTCCAACAGCAACCTAGTTTTCCTATGTGGTCTCCCATGCAGGTACTGACCAGCCCTGCTTAGCTTCAGTAAGTAACCTGTCTTGGGCTGCAGGGTGATATGGCTGTGGCATTTACTCAATTTACTCAATATTTACTTGTGTTTCCATTCTTCTACGAGTTTCATGCTTCTGTTGAACACAAAAGAAGATATTTTAAAGAATGATGAAAACTGGTTGAAATTGCCAACTATATTAGGAAAAAATTAACTATGGAAGTCAGTGGTTGCCACTTTCCAGCTTTCTTCAAAACATCTTCCTTTGTGTTTAACAGAAGAATTAAAGTCAAATAGGTTTGGAAAAAAGGAAAGAAAGTCAGTTTTGGGTGAACTATCCTTTTAAGGCAGGGGTCACCAATCCTCGTCCAGCAGGGCTGGTGTCCCTGCAGGGTTTAGCTCCAACTTGCCTCAACACACGTGCCTGGGTGTTTCAAGTATACCCAGTAAGACCTTGATTAGCTTGTTCAGGTGTGTTTGATTAGGGTTGGAGCTAAAATCTGTAGGACACCGGCCCTCCAGGAACATGATCCCTGTTTTAAGGAGTGTTTACTTAAATTGAAAGCTATTAACTGAAAACTTAAAAAGAAAAGAGCGTTTAGAAATGTTAGCGCAACTAACTGAAGTAAATGTAAGTATTAAAATTGCTGAAATGTAAACAAAATCTTTATTTGAAATAAAACTATACAGATAATACATTTTGAAATATGACTACTAAGGGGCCCGTCACACCGAACGCACTTTTTGCATTGTGAGGAGCATCCCTTGAATGGTTTACTAATGCCTGCGAGCGTTTTGTGCGCTGCTTAAGTGCCCTGCGCGCCTCACATTTTAACCGCCTGCTGCTCTTCGTGTTTTTGCCGATGCACGCTGTGCGCTTACAGTTGAAAAAGGTGAAAAAGCGTGTCATGTCAGTCGAATCATTTTCATTCTCCAATCAAATGAAAGCAGACGCGGGGTTTCAGTTAAGGTGACAGCAGTGTTTGTGTTGTCAAGACATCTATTGAGACTTAAAGATGGTAGAGTGACTAGCGGTCACTGTTTCAAGTTATCCAGAGCTGTATGACTTCACAAATCTTGAATATCACAATATTATTAAATATAACAATTATAACAATATCAAAAGCAACACTTGTGCACAACACATAGCTGATTCAGTCGTTGCCTAGTGGCATAAAAAAAATCGCTCTGCACTTCTTTTTTAAGGCAGTGTGGTGCACCTCGCATTTTAAAAGCGCGTTCGATGTGATCAGCCCCTAATTGCACTTTGCTGTCTAAATATGATATATATTATATATATATATATATATATATATATATATATATATATATATATATATATATATATATATAAAATTTAAATTTCTTGATTTTCTGTACATTTTTCCTTAATTATTTAGTAAGTCTAATTTTGTTGTGTTGTGGTTTGTCATGTTTAATTGTTTTATTATTTATTTACATTTCAATTTTAGTTATTTCATTTCAGTTATTTCGTTTACATTTCATTTCAGTTTTAGTGAATCTTGTTGAATTGCTGAATGTGTCCTCGATTGTAAGTAGCTTTGGACAAAAGCGTCTGCTAAATCAAACTAATGCAAATGAAAAATGTTCCTTAGGCAACTAATTAAATAAATATATAAGTGTGTAAACGTGCAGCTCTGGTGTGGACCAAGGTTAAAACCAAGTAAAACTATAGATATATAGTATATATATATATATAAGTATATTTATATATATAAGCTATATTTAGATGAATTTTCCAGGAGGAAGAAGATCCATAAAGAATTGAACTCTATCCGTCTGTGTATATATAATGACACATGATATATGAAATGAAAAGAAAGGTAAATTTCAAAACATCTTTTGGCTGAACTGAAGAATCCATCCATCAAATCAATGGCATGCACACGAAATCTCAAGCTGTAGGAATCGTGCAGGAATCTGAATGAATTGATGCTACATTCTGATCTTCTGAAAACAGTTCTGGAGTTTTGCGTGTAGACGGTTTGCTAGTGAATGTCCAGGTTTGAGATGCATATGGGCGTATCGTCAATGCGGCTGTCAAAAGGACGGAAACACATCTGGAGCTTCCTATGTTTATTCGACAGAAAAATCTCTCAGGGAACTAGCTGAAAATGCACTTCCTACTTTCACAGCAGGAGGAAAGCAGTGGCGTCCTGCTTTCAGGCTAATGCTGAGGCACCAAGTAAACAATCTTAGCCTTCTTGACTCACTTCTGGTCCCTTACATGATAACCAAATAGCCATGTCAGACTAACACTGATGTAGACTTTAAAAAGCCTAGCACAAAAGTTTTGAATAGCTCAAAAATGTTTTCAAACAGAGTTGCTAGCAGGTTTTAGCACGTTGCTAACATGTTTTCCAAAATGCTTGACATGTTGTTAGCACGTTCTATCACATCAGTAGCCAGATTCTAGCCTGTTTTAACAGAAAGCTAACATATTTTAGCAGATAGCTAACATGCTTATAACACAGCTGAACAAAATATTACAATGTTTAACTGCTTACAATGTTAATTATGATGTTTTGATGACTGCTAGCCAGTTTTAACATTGCTAGCATTAATCAAACATGATTTAACACTACTAGCAGTTTTAGCTCATTGCTAGCATTTTTAAAACAAGATGTAGCACCAAGTTAACAAGTTTAACACGTTTTGCTAACAAGTTTTAACATGCTACCATGTTAAATTATTTAGCAATATTCACATCAGTCACACTGTCATCTTGTTTGCAATGATTTACCACTGTTAACGTGTTTTAGCAGATAATGTTTTAGCATAATTTATCAATTACATTGTTTTTGCATTTTGCTAACATGATTCTGATGCTTTGCTAACAAGTTTTTAATATGACTAACTGCTAGAATGTTTTATGATGTTGCTAGCATGATACAGTATTAACACAGCACTTTGCTACCACATATCCAGCAGGATTTAACAATGCTAGTGTGTTTTACTGTGTGCTAACGACTTAAACAGTTTCCCAGTTTAAAACTAATAATATTTTAACATATAAAACACATTTCTCTAACATGATTTGACCTAATGCTAGCTTGTTTTAGCACATCAAAAACAAAATTTAGCACACTGATTACATGTTTTAGCACATACAGTAGGTCAGGGGTGTCCAAACTCGGTCCAGGAGTGTTTTGCTCCAACCCTAATTAAACACACCTGAACCAGCTAATCAAGCTCTTATTAGATATACTAGAAACCAGGTGTGTTGAAGCAAGTTGGAGCTAAACTGAGCAGCACACCGGCCCTCCAGGATCGAGTTTGGACACCGCTGACTTAATTCATAATGTAATGCTGTTGTGTTTTAGCATGTTGCTAGCATGTTTCTAGCTATACCCTAGGTCAGTTAGACAGATAGACAGATTTTACATTACAAACAAACACATTTTTAACACACTAAAATATTTTAAAGAGGAAACTGTATGAAATGTGAATGGAAGCAAAAGATGAAACTGACCATCAAACACAAAGCAGAAACAGCAGCAGTAAAATAATGGCTGAGGAAAAAGTAAAAGAAGAAGAGCCACTGACTGGACACAAAGGCTGTTCCTAGCAGTGACAGGCATGATGAGCAGCCAATGAGCATTCAATGTGCAAACAGAAACAAAATGAATGTTAGATTAAAAGAAAGCGGTAAAACAAGCAGTGAATGAAAAAGATGAAGATGGATTTATTTATGAGCATTGACTCTTTTGATGATAACTTACATCTGCATTGTTGTCAAAGCAGACGTCCGGCCCTTTTCTGTACCGAGGATTCTGGGCCAGAACACATGGGTCAGGACCATTTGCTTAAAGAAATCTATAAGGACAATATAGTGACAACTTCAAAAATGAAAATAAAAGAGAGAGAGATCATCATAAACTCAGAAAACTAGTAAGGAAACGTGTACATTGTCACGCAGTTGATGAGTTTAAAGTTACAGTTACTTACACAACCCAGTGAGTTTGTAATATTCCATTCATTCATTCAATTTTCTTCAGCTTAGTTCCTTTATTCATCTGGGGTCACCACAGCGGAATGAACCACCAACTTATCCAGCATATGTTTTAAACAGCCAATGCTGCAACCCAGTACTGGGAAACACCCATACACTCGCACATGCTCACACATACACTATGGCTAATTTAGTTTATTCCATTCACCTATACCACATGTCTTTGGACTGTGGGGGAACCCACAGCACACGGAGGAAACCCATGCGAACACTGGAGGAACATACAATATCCACACAGAAATGCTAACTGACCCAGCTGGGACTCAAACCAGCGACCCTTCTTGCTGTGAGGTGACAGTGCTAACCACTGAGCCACCGTGTCGCCCTTGGAATATTTGAAATGATTAAAATATTAAGAATGTCATACATACGTTGGCATACATTTATTACAATGTATAATAAGTGTTTTGTTTTATTATGTTTTAAAATCTAATTTAATACAGCTTAATTTTCAGCATTACGTCAGTGTTACGTGATTCTTTAGATTTTTGGTGATTTGATTTAATAATTTTTATCAATGCTTGATATTTTTGTAGAAATTGAGTAGACTTTTCTGTCTCTTTAGCATAATTTATTGTTGTTTCTGAATAACTACAAATATATACATAATAAATATAAGAATTTCTTTTAAAAATAAAAAAAAATTCTGGAGATATACAGTTGAAGTCAGAATTATTAGCCCCCTGAATTATTAGCCCCTGTTTATTTTTTCCCCCAATTTCTGTTTAACAGAGAGCAGATTTTTTCAACACATTTCTAAACATAATAGTTAATAATATATCTCTAATAACTGATTTCTTTTCTCTTTGTCATGATGACAGTAAATAAAGTTTGACTAGATATTTTTCAAGACACTTCTATACAGCTTAAAGTGACATTTAAAGGCCTAATTAGGTTAACTAGGCAGGTTAAATTTAAAAAAAAAATGCTTTTTTAAAAAATTAAAAACTGCTTTTATTCTAGCCGAAATAAAACAAATAAGACTTTCTCCAGAAGAAAAAATATTATCAGACATACTGTGAAAATTTCCTTGCTCTGTTAAACATCATTTGAAAAATATTTAAAAAAAAAGGGGGGGGGGGATGGGGGTGTAATAATTCTGACTTCAACTGTATATGTCTTTTCATAACTATTAAAAAAATATCAATAAGAAATATATACACATTTCTTTCGAACTAATAATAAAAATGTGTGTTTTCTAAATGATTCCAAAATAGAAATAATAATAAATATATTAATTTATTTCTAAAATAATGATAAATAAATAATATTTCAGTAAAAAAAAATGTAGGGTTAATTTTTTTTTTCATAAGGAAGAAATAAATCAAGTAATAATATTACTTTTGAAAGAGTATAATTGAGTACACCCCATTTTGAAAATGAATATTTTTCTTCATTTCTCAGTGAATATAGACAATGTATTTTGATGCATTAAAAAAACAGATTTTTTTAAACAGATATATTTATTAAAATAATATTTTAGTCACCAAACATATTCAGAAATTGAAATATAATACAATTAAATTCAAGCAAATATTGAAAAAAAATTAGAACCTACAAAATTCAAAAAAAAATTTCTCTTTTTTAAAAATTTGTATTTAATATTTTTCTCTAACATATAAATTTGGCAGTAATAGTTTTTAGACCGTTATCGTAAGTTATTTTGTTAGATTAGCTCCAGATTTGGCTTCAGTACTGACTAATATAATGTATATGCACAAATATAATATTGTATAACGTCCTATTAAAAATATGAACTTTAAAGACAGATTTGTGAGGGATGTGCTTATATATGCTGAGCACTGTATGAGTAATCCATTTTTTTTTTTAGTTACATTTTCTCCCCTATTTTATGTTATTAAAGTCTTTTGAGTGACACACACAACATTGATCACACTTGACTACAATAAAGCATTGTAAGTAACAGCACATATTTGAAAGGATACAAGGCTGTTCGGCTTGTTTGAGTGGTTTGGTATCACAGGACATACATGAAATCTTAGCATCGGAGATCAAAAACACCAAATTTGTGTTAGGGAGCTTCTCCGCCCGGTACATTCTTGAAGAAAAAAAAGAGAGAAGAAAACAGCAAAGTGATTAAGACAAAAACACAGTTTCCACAGGAACGATTAGTCATAAGACAGGTATCATGGTTTATATATCTCTAAACAAAGCAGACATAAGCCTGAGCGAGACCACCCATATATGACCTTCAAACGCAAGCAGCAGTAAACAGAAGCAAATATAACCATTTCAATATGCAAAAATCAGATTAAACCACAACTACGTGCATTATTTTTATGCAAGTCAATATTCTTATAGCTTTTTTCAACATTGTATCAATCCCACAATTAATAATACCTATTCAATTTGTATTTAATCTTTAACAAGTGATGTTTAACTTTAAGCCCCGGGAAGTGAAGAACGATTAATAATACTGCAAAAAAAAAAAAACTATAATTTTTGCTAGAGTTTTTGTTTTGTTTCTAGTTCAAATACTTAAATACTTAATACTTAAAAGAAGCCTTTTCTAGACATGTAAAAAAAATATTGTCTTGTTTCCAGATGTAATTTGTCAAAGTTAAGTGATTTTTTCCTTAAAACAAGCAAAATAATAATGGGCTAAGTAAGATAATCTTATTTCAATGCAAAAACCAGATTATTATCCTTACCCCATTTCTGTCAAACAATCTCTGAATTTAGTACGGTAAATATATATATATATATATATATATATATATATATATATATATATATATATATATATATATATATATATATATATATATATATATAGCAAATACAGCCAAGTCTTTTTGAATATGATGCCACAAGCTTGGCACATCAGTCTTTGGGCATTTTTGCCCATTCCTTTTTGCAGTACCCCTCAAGCTCTATCAGGTTGAATGGGAAGCGACGGTGTACAGCCATTTCCACATCTCTCCAGAGATGTTCAATAGGAGTTAGGTCTGGGCTCTGGCTCAGCCACTCAAGGACATTCACCGAGTTGTTGTGAAGCCACTCCATTGATATTTTGGTGGTGTGCTTTGGGTCATTGTCCTGCTGGAAGATGAATCGTCGCTCCAGTCTGAGGTCAAGAGCACTCTGAAGCAAGTTTTTGTTCAGGATGTCTCTGCATTGCTGCATTCATCTTTCTCTCTATCCTGACTAGTCTTCCAGTTCCTGTGCTGAAAAATATCCCCACAGCATGATACTGCGACCACCATTCTTCACTGTAGGGATGGTATTAGCCTGGTGATGAGCGGTGCCTGGTTTTCTCCAAACGTAACGCCTGGCATTCACTCTAAAGAGTTCAATTTCAGTCTCATCAGACCAGAGAATTTTGATTCTTATTGTCTGAGAGTCCTTCAGATGCCCTTTGGCAAATTCCAGGTGGGGAGTGGCTTCCGTCTGGCCACTCTACTATACAGGCCTGATTGGTGGATTGCTGCATAGATGGTTGTCCTTCTGTAAGCTTATGCTCTTGGTTTGTGCTTTGACATGCACTGTTGACCCTGGGAGCTTATATAGACAGGTGTATGCCTTATCAAATCATGTCCAATCAACTGAATTTACCACAGGTGAACTTTAGTTAAGCTGCTGAAACATCTCAAGGATGATCAGTGGAAACAGAATGTACCTGAGCTCAATTTAGAGCTTCACGGCAAAGGCTGTGAATACTTATGTACATGTGATTTTTCAGTTTTTTTATTTTCAATAAATTTGCAACAATAATTTTTTTTTTCACATTGTCATTATGGGGTACTTTGTGTAGAATTTTGAGGAAATAAAGAAATGTAATCCATTTTGGAATAAGGCTGTAACATAAAAAACTGTGGAAAAAGTGAAGCGCTATGAATACTTTCCGGATGCACTGTATTTAGTCTTGGAGGTGTAGATCAGCTTTGCTGCTGCTGCTTTGATTATTATGGCAGAGCAAGTACCAAGACCTGCTACTGCCAGTAAATACACAGACATGCTGTCTGAGAATATAACATGCTGCTGCTGCAAACATAATACACATGTAACCCCAGTAGCATATCTAAACACAGGTGGAGCTGGGGTGGAGGAGGGGTCTCTGAAAACATGCCCTAGCTTGACAGCGTAAAATGACACAGAGCATTTAAACTAGCTCATTGGCTGCCGAGGTGACAGTAACCAATCCTACCAGCTTGCTTGTGCATAGTTTCATGGCAAAAATTTAACTTGCAGATTATTTTGCTTGTTTTAATGAAAAACTCACTTAATTTTGACATTATTTAGGTAACAACAATAGTATAACAATAGTAAAATATTAAAAGCTTCTCAATTTTGTAATTTTTTAAATATTTGGACTAAAAACAAGACCATTCTCTAAGTAAGAAAAGCCTTTTAGCAGTGTATTTGAATGTGAATAAATATTAAAGCATTATAGTTCAGCCAAAAAACGTTAATTCTGTGATCATGTTCTCATCCTCTACTTGTTCAAAACCAGTTTGACTTTCTTCTGTTAAACACAAAGCAAGTTATACTGAAGAATGCTGCATAACAATACTTATGCACATGCTATACAGATCTTACATATCCAACACCATCCCAACATGTGTGCAAGTCTTCAGTAAGTGTAACAGGAGATGAGTGTATTATATTGGAAACCTGCGTCGGTTGGCAGCTTGTTACGTGCTGTCATCACCGAACGACTTTCAGCCATGAGTATTCTTTATAGCATTCTCTTGTTCTTTTTTACAGCTCTCCTCCCGCTCTTTAAAACAGAGTGACACAGGTTTGTGTGTGTGCATGTAAATGTGTATAATGATGTGTGTATGTGTGTGTGTTACACATCACCTGCTCTCTATGTAATCACAGGCTGTTTACCGCTACCCAGCATGGTCGGCGGTGCATAACAAGCCTCAGATCATAGCGGCCATCGGGGTCACACTCACACAAACACATTTGCAAACACACACACACACACAAACAGACTCAAGCGAGGGCTTGATGATCACAGAGTCCTAAAGTTCAGTGGCTCACATCTGTCTGCCCTCTGAGGAATGCTTTATTCATGAGAGCAGGAGAGGTTATAAGAACACTGAGCTGTGTTTGAGGTGGGTTTTTGTGGTCTCTATGAAAAAAACATCCTGTGAGAAACTATAGTGATCTTAAACTTAGTGAGCTGCAGAAATAAACAGTGTTTTAAAGGGAAAGCATTGCAAAAAATGCTTTTCTTACTCAGATTTTTTTTTTTATCTTGTTTCTAGTCCAAATATCTGAAAATTCTTAAATCAAGAAGCATTTTCAAGACAAGCAGAACATATTGTCTTGTTTTAAGAAATAATGTCAAAATTAAAGGTGCTGAATGTATGTTTTTGACTCTTCTAAAGCATAAAAACGCCATAATATTTGCAGATATTTAAGAAAGCTAAGTGAACATTCTTGTTTATCTGAAAAACAATGCTGAAGTCAGATATTCTGCTTTGAAAATGTACGTTACATGCTGGAACGCCTGTCTTTGTTTTGGTTCTTTTTAACCCGCCCACTTCCAGTTTAGCCAATTATATTTCAGCACCCTGGGTTGCCTTGGTGGAAAACAGCGTATTCATTTCATATATTCAGAAAGGCTCTCAAAGCATGCGCACGTGACCAAAATGCGACCTTTTATTATTTATTTTTTTATTATTATTTTATTATTTATGTTGATGTTCGTTTATTACAAACATAAACATAAGGTTACATTGTAGCCCTGTGTCCTAACATGCTACGTGAAGAGATTTGCAGTGAAAAGCAGTTTGGACCACACGAAACATGACAGAAATTTAAATACAGTCATTCAGAAGCACAGAATATGGCACTCACTGCACTTCAACGAAATGGGGAGGTTTATAATCTAACTAATACATATGAAACCTCTTTAACATTATTAAATGTAGATGTTTATTGCTGATATGTGTTGGATTACAGTTCTAAAGTTTAATTTTAAACAGTTTATTTTAGTTTCAAGATCTGAGGTTAACTTTCTGTTGCTTTCAGTAGAATGACAATAAATGTCATGTAAAAAGGCATTCAAACTCACATTAGCTTTCAACACTGAATAAAGCACATGAGGTATCCCTGAGGTGATTATTGTCAGTTTTCTGTTGTTTAGCTGCAAGAAATAGAAGCCGTTTCTTTATATCAATTCTAGGTTAGAAGAAAAACTAATTTAAATATGGAAATTATTCCTTCTATCGCATGCCGTTGCTTTCATTTAGAACATGATTTAAACCAGCCTTTAGGCTCGATCCTCAGACTCGCTCTTGTTCCTGTTCTATGTCCTTAATCTGGCAACCTGTGCTTGCATTTGTTTTGATCCAGGAATGCAATACCAAAACTTGTCAAACTTACATACTGTTTTTCCCATTAATCAAGCAAAACAAGCCAACATTTTTTGCTTTTCTAGAAAAGTTTTCTAAGGAAAATTCAGAATCTCTAAAAAAGTCCTAAGAAGCCATGCATTAAAATAGGTTTCTCTCTTGTTTCTCAACTTAATTTTCTCATGACCCCAACAAAGAGTTGCTTTCTTGTTATCAGAACTTAATTATTTTACTTTTATTTATTTATTATCATTTTAACCTGCCCAATGTATGACCGGGCCACACACAATTTTCAGATGTACACTCCGGCCTTTAGAACAGAATCTTCCACATGTAACTTAATGATATGATGAAGGGACATCATGAGTGTTTTGCTTAGAGCAGCAGTTTACTTAAAGCCTGCACTGGCCCTGTGAATCGAGATAGAATAACTGCAGTCATACATTCGTGCAACACATTAAGAGCGTTCAGAACAGCCATAATCATACGAGTGCAAACCCACATGCTCATGATTAATGTATATTTATGATTATTGATTCATTCATTTATTTTCTTTCGGCTTAGTCCCTTTATTCATCCAGCATCGCTACAGCGGAATGAACCGCCAACTTATAAAGCATATGTTTTACAAAGTGGATGCCCTTCTGGCTGCAACCCATGTATTGGGAACATTCATACACACTGATTCTCACTCATACACTATGGCCAATTTACTTTATTCAATTCACCTGTAGCGGTGGGGAAACCGGAACACCCGGAAGAAAAAAAAAACACACACGAACACGGGGAGAACATGCAAACTCCTCACAGAAATGCCAACTGACCCAGCCGGGGCTCCAACCAGCGACCTTCTTGCTGTGAGGCAACAGTGCTAATCACTGAGCAAATGTGTTGTCCTATATTTATGATTATATTCATGTATATGATTGTAATGTATATCACTATTTACAATAAACTTCCCTCAACATTTTAGAGCGTAGGTTCTAAATGGCACAACATAATTTGCTGCATGTATGTACAATCACTTAAAAAAATGAATCCCTGCAAATAATGCAATATGAAGCTAGTGTATGCGTGTCTAGGGCATCCTACCGAATAAGCAGAAAGAAGTCACGAAAAGGAAAAGACAAATTTTGATATGTCAAGATCACAAAAAAATCAAGTTATGTTCACGAGAAAACAAGAAAGAAAAGTGCAGGGCCTCTAAGGACTTCCTTAAGAAAATGCTTCATGATTTAAGAATTGTTCGATATTTGGACTAGAAAGAAGACAAAAAAAATCTAAGAATTTTTTAATTTTTTTCTCGCAGTGTGTGCGCTTGAAACGAACATTCTGTCATAATTTATTCATTCTTGTGCTTCTTGAAATGTTTACTGATGGATTTATTATTATTGATGTCAAAACAACATCAAATTGACATCTAACATTGGTGTCAAAAGCATATCAAAAATCTATGACAGGACAGTTTGGATGTTTTGGGGTTTTTTTTTATACACCAATGTTAGATGTCAATTTGATGTGAGTAAACTCATTGGCTTAGAAGAGACAAGATTATTTTACTTAAAAACGTGAGTTGTAACATAACTGTTGACTTAATTTTTAGAATTAGGCACATAGTTCATTTACTTATTAATTTTAAGGTTATAAGTTTACTCACTTTTTGAAAGTAAAATCAGCTGATAGCTTTTTTTATTACAGTGAATACAGTATAGGCAGCAGACAGCAAGATTTCTAAAAATTATCTTATCTCTGAGAGGAGTTTATGGTCCAAAAACCTACATTTCTGAAGTGATGAAAGATGTCAAACAGGACTTAGATAACCAATGCAAAAACATGAAGAAAAAATACTTTAAAAAGTTCTGGCTTCTATTGTGGATATTATACATTTCAACAGTAGTATTGTTTTCACAGTGTCTGAGATGGCTCATTTAAGGATCTGGTCTTTCTTTACCTTGCCTTTCTGAGAACTTACTCTGCTCTGATTGGTCAGATGATTGTTCCAGTCTGTTGTAATTAGCAGATAACTTACAGCAAGTGTCAGAAACCGAACTGTCATTATCATATGTGAATTTCAGCTCTGGAGGCTGTAAACAAAGTGATACAAGTTATAACGACATGGGTTTTATTGTATCAATTCAAACCTGAAGCATCATCTTAATGTCTCTATAAACCTAGTGTTTGAGTAGCAAAGTAAACCCTGTTCACAGGCAGCCAATGGAAATGATAGGCTGGTGATACGCAAATGTATTACAGATAGGGCTGTCAATGTTAACAAGTTAACATATGTGATTAATCTAAAAAGGTTAACATGTTAATATTTTTAGCACATTAATCATGTGATGGGGTTTGACCCCAGCTTCTTGCCATAATCACAGCCATATAATTTTGTTATGGATCAAGACACAACACGTGCTGAATAGCAAGAATCATTACAAAAAACTTTTAGATGAAAGTTTGGAGTAACCCAAAGTTGTGTGCAATTATTGTACCGATGAACACTCCTTAAACTGTAGCACAACAAGTACCATCTTTGAGCCAAACATATTTTTGCAGATGTCAGCTATGTGCCAGTGCTGAGACATCCAGCAAGCAAACTGCAAAGCAAACTCATTCAATCACTAAATGGATTTCCTCAGACTGCTGACCCATTAATGTTACTGCGAGCCATCAACTTTTGTTGCCAGAATACATGAACTGTACGATACTGAAAAATCCAGTCAGTTGGTAGAAAGCACTTATATTGCTGTTACAGGACATCAGTAAGTGACCAAAACTACCTTTGGGTAACGGCACAGCTAATCAATGACAACTGACAAGTGCACTCACTTACTTTAGGCTACCCAGCAGGCAGACAACATCCTAAGACATTAACATTTGGTTATATTTTGGTCATGATGTCAAGTGACTAAAATGCAATGTCTACTCAGCGTCTAAGGACAACGTTTTTTGATGTGAAATGACGTTGATATTTGGCTGAATTTAGGTTGTGTTGGAAAGTGACCAAAATCCAACGTCGAGCCATCATCTTAAACCAAGACATCAAATACTGACATTTATTCATTAGCCATTATCTTAAACCAATGTCACATTGATGTCAAATGCTAACATTTATTCATTAGGTATGGCAACCAAAATCCAACATCTGATAGCCTGATAGTGATCTGATAGTGACCAAAATCCAACGTCAAGCCAACATCTTAAACCAATGTCACACTGATATCAAATGCTAATATTTATTTATCAGGTATGGCAACCAAAATCCAACGTCTGATAGACGTCATAGTGGTAATGTCCATACAACATCAAGCTGTAACATTATTAGACGCTGATATTTGGTTGTTTTAAGGTGTGTTGGAAAGTGACCAAAATCCAATGTTGAGCCATTATCTTAAACCAATGTCACATTGATGTCAAATGCTAACATTTATTCATCAGGTATGGCAACCAAAATCCAACATCTGATAGCCTCATAGTGGTAACGTCCACACAATGTCAAGCTTTAACATAATTAGACATTGATATTTGGTTGTTTTTAGGTTGTGTGGGAAAGTGACCACAATCCAACATCGAGCCAACATCTTAAACCAACGTCACACTGATGTCAAATGCAGACATTTATTCATCAGGTATGGCAACCAAAATCCAACGTCTGATAAACGTCATAGTCGTAATGTCCACACAACGTCAAGCTGTAACATCGTTAGACGTTGATATTTGGTTGTTTTTAGGTTGCGTTGGAAAGTGACCAAAATCCAACGTCTGTTTGACATTGGACACTGATTATATTTTGAATTTGTGATTAATCTAGATAAATCCCCAGCAGTCACCTTGATGTCAAATCGATATGACATCAAAAAACACATCAATAATGCAAATCAATTTGATGGCAAAACCTTAACCTCTATTTGACATCCACACATTGATGGCCTTTGACCACCAACATAACAACACAAAAGTATTTTAATATAATGGTTTTATTCATCTGAAGGTTTCAATGTCAAATTGCAACACTGGATTTTGTATCCCTGCAATGAATGTAAACTACCTTGATGTAAAAATGATATCAAATTGACATCACTATACTGTAATCAAATTTTAATGCCAATGTTAGACGTCAATCTGATGTTGTTTTGACATCAAGGTAGTCAACTGACATCTGTTATGACCTAGTTCAAAATCTTAACATAAACTGGACACATCATAAATAAGACTCAACCAAGAAATACCTTTAACCAAAGGTATTTAACCAACAATGTCTAAAGAGGGGTAATATGGTGGCTCAGTGGTTAGCACTGTCGCCTCACAGCAAGAAGGTCGCTGGTTGGAGCCCCGGCTGGGCCAGTTGGCATTTCTATGTGGCCTTTGCATGTTCTCAAAGTGTTTGCGTGGGTTTCCTCCGGGTGCTTCAGTTTCCCCCCACAGTCCAAAGAGAGTTGAATAAGCTAAATTGGCCGTAGTGTATGTATGTGAATGCGAGAGTGTATGGGTGTTTCCCAGTACTGGGTTGTGGCTGGAAGGGCATCCGCGGCATAAAACATATGCTGGATAATTTGACAGTTCATTCCGCTGTGGAATTAATGTGCGGGAAAATGCCAATGGAACTCTTGCAAGTAAACAAACTGGCAGACACAAAATGTCGCTGTGCTGGCTGATTGCATGCCTGGTCATAGTATACAATATAGTTTATAAACATCACTATACATTTTGAGAATGAAGTGCGGCTGCAGCAGGAAAACAATGTTTTAATGCATTGCAATCACGTTAGGAGGAGGCATAAGTTAAATTAGCTAAACTGCGACATGGTCATCTTCCGTAAAAATTACTAATGATCCATCAGGTGAGGTTTGTCCCTTTCTCTCTCTCTTTCTGTTTAAAACTCTTGGTAAAGCGCCGTCAACAAATATTTTTCCTCCAGCCCCATAAAATGGGACAGCGCATCAGACTACGGCAGCTGGATTAGTCCAAAAAGGCACAGCACTTTTAGCGGTCGGTTCTGTTTAAGTTCGGATCATGTTCTCACCACAAACGAACCGCTCCAGGTTTCGTTTGAAAGCACACCGAGACCACCTCTTCAAGTATTTCTCAGTACGCTTTTTTGGTCCTCTTTTGGTGCGCACCCGAGTGCGATTGCTACATTCACCCCTGCCCAAACGAACCGCACCAAGGGAAAAAAACAAACTCGAGTGCGATTCAACCAAACTAAATAAGGCAGGTGTGAAAGCACCCTAAGACCCTGTTTACACTAATACGTTTTAGTTTTAAAATGCGTAAGTTTTGCTATGGTTATGCCATCAGTCCACACTACACCGGAATTTTCGAGCACCAAAAACGGAGCGTTTTGGAAACGATGGAGAGGCCGATTTCATTCTAAAACGCTGCTCCTCCGTCTCAGGTGGATGGGGAGCATCTGAAGACATCTGAAAGTGGAGGTGTGGCTGCAGACAGCTGATTGGGGCTTTTTCCTCAATATTAAGTAGCCAACACACATTTCAGTCTTGCATCCTCTCCTTGTAAGTTCAGACTTCTAAAGTTTGATATGGAAAATAAACTACCGACACATCGGGTAAATCTTCAAAGTAAAACGTGTACTTTATAACCTTATTCACATTATCCTGCCTACTTTGTTTCACTATCTTAATAATAAACTGAAAACATGATTTAAGGCGTCGCGTAGCTGCATATTTATATGAGCATCATCTTAACTGCCTCCTTTAATTTTCATTGAAAATATGAAACATACCCTCTCTTTTGCTGAATATCAGTTTTAATAATTAATAATGGCCCTTATAAAAGTATAATGTACAATAAGTTTAGACAATATAGGAAATAAAGACAAGCAGTTAGTCAATATGCAGAATCAGTGTCCGCGTTTACATTAATTTATATATTTATTTATCTTCGCGCTCAGCCAAAACACGTTACCTGAGAACAAGTAATAGATTCAAAAGACTATAGTCAGAGAATATGTCGTTAGATATAGACAACAAGATGAATTAAATAACACGTTTAACAAATATAGTGAGATTAGATCCAGCAGTAGATCCTTGATGAACAGTCCGACGAGCACAGCTCTCATCTGGGTAGATATGCTGCAGCGCATGCCAGAGTGTGTCTGCGGTCACGTAATGTGCGTTTTCAGTGGTGTAGATGGAGAGTTGTTCAGAAACACTTGGTAAAATGCTAGTGTGGACGCAGATCATTTTCACTCTAAAACGCCATTATAAAACTAAAACGTACTACTGTAAACGGGGCCTACGAGACCATGACTTCGATTAGCAGTTGGTTTATGTAAGTGAATCTAGACTTACTAACTACTCCTTAAGAATAAGTTCTTTCTTTCAAGATTGACAGCTTAATTTTCCAATGGATTTCATTCTTTGTGAACTCTTCATATTACACACTACATAAAATCTAATATCCAAAGAAGCACTTAACTAATGTATAAGTCTAATTTGCTACAGCCTGCCTGATGTTCTGTTGAAGTCATCCTCTTTCTTCTGCTGGCAGCTCCTGCGGTCCCTCTCATCACTACATGCGTTCCTTTATCCTGAGCTGGTGTTGATGTCTCTGTGAGCGAGATTGAGTTACATACGCTAAAGCTCAGGTCTCCAGCTCCTGAGATCTCACAAATGGATTTCTCTTTATGGCTCTTGTTAAACTTTACATGTCGAAAGTAGTTAACATAGAAGAAAAACTATCGTACGCAGAGTCACACGTGGGACTCGTAAAGAAAGGCGTAGAGTTTCTGTCAGGCCGAACGCCCTCACCCACCCCAACACGTTTCGCTTTAGCTGTGTTACATTAAACAGCATGGCCGGCGGGATTTACAGCCTCGGATGGATCCAGGGAAGAAGGGGACGGAGTGGAAAAGAGAAGGAAAGCCGAGCTGCTCGGCCCTCGGAGAGATGACTTACCGGGATGAGCAATTATCCAGGAAGAGACAGTGACATCATCTGCACATGCTCACACGCACACTCCCACACGCGCACCAACGGAGGGAATGCGGATGGATTTATGCGCGTGCAAACATAAAAACGGTCCTCACCTGGAGCAGTTTCCACAGTCCATAGCTCCAGAGAAAGATTTGTTCTCGTTCTCAAAGAAATACTGAGTCTGTTCGGTGATACAGCTCTCTTTGGAGAACGCATCCGAGAGGTCATCCTCCGAGTACGCTGGAAACACACAAACACACACCATCCGCATGCCGTATATATATCAAAACACACATGCGGATCAACTGCATACAGTATCAAGAACTTGAACAGTGTTTGTTTTCTCGCTTCGTTTCGTTTTAAAGCATCAGTTCTTGAGCATTTTCACAGCTTCATTGATTTGCATGAAATCAGTGCAAATGTGTACAATGAAGCTTCACTTAAAGGGACAGTTCACCCAAAAACAAACATTTATTCACTATTTACCTTTATTTAAACCTTTATGAGTCTCTTTCTTCTGCTTCTTCCATAGTAAGAAAAACAAATACTTTGGAAGTCAATGGTTACAGGTTTCTAACATTCATCAAAACATCTCTTCTGTTATACAGGGAAAATATTGAATAAAATAACTATTAGTTTCTTGATTGTGCTGAACACAGAAGATATTTTGAAGAAAGCTGAAAATATGTAACTATAGACTTCCATAGTAGGAATAAAAAATACTTTGGAAGTCAATGGTTACAGGTTTCTATCATTTTTCAAAACATCTCTTCTGTTAAACAGGGAAAATGACGCATACAAATAATAGTTTCTTGCTTTCGTTGAATACAGAACATATTTTGAAGAAAGCTGAAAATATGTAACTATAGACTTCCATAGTAGGAAAAACAAATACTATGGAAGTCAATGGTTACAGATTTCTAACATTCTTCAAAACATCTCTTTTGTTAAACAAGGAAAATAACGAATAAAAATAACAAATAGTTTCTTTTTTTCATTGAACACAGAAGATATTTTGAAGAAAGCAGAAAACCTGTAAGCATTGACTTCCATAGTAAGAAAAACAAATACTGTGGAAGTCAATGGTTACAGGTTTCTAACATTTTTCAAAACATCTCTTCTGTTAAACAGGGAAAATGATGAATAAATAATAAATATAATAAGTAATATTTTCTTGCTTGCGCTGAACACAGAATATATTTTGAAGAAAGCTGAAATCCTGTAACCATTGACTTCCATAGGAAAAATTTGTTCTGTAGAAGTCAATAGTTACAGATTTCTAACTTTCATCAAAACTTCTCTTCTGTTAAACAGGGGAAATGATGCATACAAACAAATAGTTTCTTGCTTCCGTGGAACACAGAACATATTTTGAAGAAAGCTGAAAACCTGTAACCACTGACATCCATAGTAGGAAAAACAAATACTGTAGAGCTCTGTGGTTACAGGTTTCTAACATTCTTCAAAACATCTCTTCTGTTAAACAGGGGAAAAAGGATATAAATAACAAATAGTTTCTTGTTTCCATTGAACACAGAAGATCTTTAAAGGAATCTGAAAACCTGTAACCATTGACTTCCAAAGCACGAAAAACAAATACTATGGAAGCCAGTGGTTACAGGTTTCTAACATTCTTCAAAACATCTCTTCTGTTAAACAGGAAAAAATAACTGAATAAAAATTACAAATAGTTTCTTGTTTCCGTTGAACACAAAATAAGATATTTTGAAGAATGCTGAAAACCTGTAACCATTGACTTCTATAGTGGGAAAAACAAATAGGAAGTCAATGGTTACCGTTTTTTAACATTCTTCAAAACATCACTTCTCTTAAACAGGGAAAATAACGAATAAATAATAAATATAATAACTAATAGTTTCTTGCTTGCGCTGAACACAAGAAGATATTTTAAAGAAAGCTGAAAACCTGTAACCATTGACTTCCATAGTATTTGTTTTTCCTACTATGGAAGTCAATGGTTACAGGTTTCCAGCTTTCTAAAAAATATCTTAATTTGTGTTCAACATAGCAAAGAAACAGGTTTGTAACAAGTAAAAGGTGAATAAATGATTTTTGGGTGAACTATACTTTTAATTCATGCATACAAACTATAATTTACCATTGTTTGGTCATCTGAAAGACTCACTGGAAGAGAGTTCATGCAAAATAGTTTGACACCATCTATTTATACATGTATTTTATGTTAGGTATTTAACATAAAATATGGTGTTTTGTATGTATAAATACACTATACAGATTTTAATGACATGCATACATCTAAATATATACAATACAGATAAAATAACGACACCAAAAATGAATAAAACGGTAAACTATTACAAATGTTGTGATTAAAGTGAAAGGTGAAAATGGATGAAATTTCATTATTATTTATTTGTTGCAAAGCCAAAGCTTTCAGCCAATCACACACGCTTCTGTTGAGCTTATTAACACAGTAGCCAATCAGACACATTTGATTTGTCAGCGCTGAAAACGCAGATGTTTTTCTGATTGCATATTCAGTCAATGACAGGATTCTGTGTTTTTCCCTAATTATTATCATAAACAACAAACTATGTTATGCATACTGTAAAAATTGTCAAAAAGAATCTATTTTATGTTGATTTAACTCATTTTATAAGTTATTCAGGTTTCAACTACATTTTTTAAGTTATACAAAGTTAAACCTAATATTTTTCGTCGGTTTGCTTGATGTAAGTTGAGAAGTAAACAAGATTTTTTTAACAGTGAAGTTTCATTTAACAGTTATAAATGAGGATAAATTATAATTGAGGATGCCTGTTGCGCATCTAATTGAAATGCTTTATCTATGTGGCGGTTATGACATGTTTATTTACACAATTTTACATGAATCAATGTTAATAATCATCACTAAAATATGAGAGGAAAAATACACAAGGATTTTTCTAATAGACCATTTTGAGGTATGTAAACAACAACAATGGTCCTAACCAGTGGTGTAGTCCTAAAAAAATAGGTGGTGTACTATTATCAACCCAATCCAAATTTTGAAAGTAGGCATGTATATATATATACATACACACACACACTGCACAGCTGTGGTTTGCTGACTAACTAAAAAACGAGTTCAGGAGCGGGATTTTGCCGCCATTTTATATCAAATTTAAAGGGTACTGAGGCGGTCATTTAGCAGTGTACAGGTAATCGCAAAAGTGTTAGGAGGGCTGAATGGAAATATTGGAGGGCTAAAGCGACGCCCATGCTGTTTTACAATTTTATTTGAACGTTTCAGCAAGACATCATTCAGATGATTTATTAGGTAAGTCTAATCACCAAAACAAGTGAGTATACCGAGAGTATGATCCTCAGAAGTCGTAATACCCAAACAGCTCGTGGAAAAAAGTAGGCATACTGAGTATACGTGCCTATAGCAAGGACTCCACCACTGGTGCTAACAAATTTCCTGTTTTACGTTTTTAATCTCCATAGATTCTGAGAATCTAAATAGGTCCATGTATTGATAAATAATGTTTTGAGAGCTGTTTTAACATTAAGATGTAATTGAATTGGCTCTTAAAATAGTTTGATAAAAAGCAGGAAATGTTCATGAGCCAGTGACATCGCCATATTAAAATGGTCTTTAATATTGCAGCCCGTCCTCCTCATGAGCTCCATTTAATTCCACTTTGTAATTACATACATGATACAAATTTTGTTTTTGAAACCAATTAATAGCATGCTGACTGAAGTTGTGGTTAAATTTAAGTAATTGACATAAAGGACAGCACAGATTAACTCGATAATGTAAACATTACTCCTGTAAATCAATTCTATGGGGTAAATATTGCTCTTTAATGTAAATGTTCATTGCATCTAGTGAGCTAAATTAATTTATAGAGAAATGTATAGAGAAAATGTTCTCACTCATATAATTAATTTCTTTATTTGTACAAAAAAAGAGCTAGAATTTGACTTTTTTTTCTCTCTTCCTGAAGCATACCTGTCCCGATGACGTTTGGAAGAGTCAGACTGAGGAGAAGCTGCTGTAAAATCGACCTAAGATGAGGAAAGAGACAAAGAAATGAGAACATTGTAATCCTTCATTTGTGTATTTCTTAGCGATTGGTGTGTGTATTTTTTCTTACCAGATGGCAGTAGAAGCCCACCAGCCCACAGTTAGCAGATCTGCTATCGTGGGCTGTCAAAAACAAATACACAAACACAGATGCAACAGGGTCACTCACCACCAGCCAATGTGGCTAAGTTAACAGCCATTCAAAATAAAATAAAATAAAATAAAATAAAATAAAATAAAATAAAATAAAATAAAATAAAATAAAATAAAATAAAATAAAATAAAATAAAATAAAATAATAATAAAATAAAATAAATAAAAATAATATTTAAAAAAATTAATAATAAAATTTAATTAAAATAACCAGATTAATAAAGCCACAACTAAGATTTAAATATATTAATGATCAAATGCAACTCTTAATCATTGAATCACTTTATAGGTTTATAGCAACCAATGATTCATTGCACTAAAATTTAATTTTAAGAATTTTCTTTTAAATTAAAATTAAATTAAATATGTTCAAATTAAAAATGGAAGGCAGACAATTTCATTTTTGGTTTTTGTTTATTTTTTCTGTTTGTTGTTGTTTTTCTTTAATTTTAATTTTATAATAATATAGAATATTTATCTATTATTTATATGTTTATTTATTTAAATATATTTGTATTTTTTTTATAAATTAATTATTATTATTTTATTTTAATGAAACGTATAAGGGCCATGTACTTTTAAAAACTTGAATACTGCATCCCCACTTTCAGTAATACTCATTCAGCCTTACCACATATATAGCTCTGTGTCCAGCAGCAGCTTTGTTTCTCTCTCTGGGTCGCAGACTGACTGGTAGTCGTAGGTTTTATTGAAAGAGTAAAGCGATGTGTTGACCAGAGTGATCATCAAAACAGGATCCACTTCACCAAAGAACTGACCAATCTGCGCATCACAGTAAACGCATGAAAAACACTTTGGTTAGCACTGTAATTGTGAAAATAACTGTTAATACGTCATACATGATGTAAATTATGGGGAAATTCTAAGTGCAAAAAACTACCATGACCATTTGTCTATATTTGACTTTTGCATTGTTTATACTGCAGTATTTCCTATTATATTTTTTACATTAAAAAATGTAAAAATTGCTAAGGTAAATATTATTAGCCCCCCCCCTGAGAAATTGTGTATATTTTTGTTTAATTTAAGAATTGAATTTTCATAGGATATATATATATATATATATATATATATATATATATATATATATATATATATATATATATATATATATATATATATATATATATATATACATACATACACACAACAGTTCTGTCTGGTTCTCAAATCTGATTGACTGATAGCCATTCGATAATCCCATAATAACATCACTCGCACACCCTCTTCATCCTTTTGTATTACCCTACCCACATAGACTGACAGCAGCTCAATAAACACACTACAGTTTGACAAATATTGCAGCTGTCGGACAACATAATGTACTTTTGAGGCTTTTAGATGAAAATGTAGTTGTTTAGATTGCAACTATGCAATTTATTTATAATGACAGTGCCTATTTTAAATATTTAAAATTTTGGAGATTCAGCACGTTCGCAGCCATCAGTCTGTCATACTGAGCAGAGCAAAGACGGTTGACGTTGTCCATGCACAAGATGGCGACAGAGACCGCATAATATGTCCTTAGGGGAGAAAAACTCATCAAGTTTCAAACTACACCTGAACAAATCTTTATAAAACAGGTGAGTGACATTCTAAGTCGATCTCTCTCTCTTTTGTATGTTGTAGTGGTGTATTTATACCATAGTAATCTGGTAGTGTTTGCATTGCTTTGGTTTTTCAGGGTTAATTATTGTGATATCCTGATTGCAACAGAGGAATACTGGGAAATCTCTCTAGACTGATGGTATTTCATGCCATTCAACCTTATAATCTTAAAATGTGAGCAAAATTACCTGTTTTTTCATCACTTTAGACTTTACGCTCGAGAATCATTCAAATACTAGCTCTAAAGTGACGTTGGTGAAATTAGCAACGGCTTCTGCTGTTCTGATGTTAGCTGCAGATGTGAAGTAATGGTGAAAGAAAGGTTTTTGAGACTTGATGTTTGATTTTCTTTTTTTATACACACTATTATGTCATTGAACTATGTATAAACGCAGTATCACACTCATAGCAGTGCGATATGGCTGTATATAGTCACTGGTGGGACACAAATGCACTCAGCCTGCGGCCTTGAGGCAAACGACGCCACAGGCCGAGTGCCTTAGTGTCCCACCAATGACTACATACAGCCACATCGCACTGCTATGAGTGTAAAAAAGAAAATCAAACATGGAGAGTCTAAAAGTCCTTTTGTTCAAGGAACTACTTTTTTCCGCCATTCATTCACATCTGCAGCTGACATCAGAACAGCAGAAACCGTTGCACATTCACCAACGTCATTTTAGAGCTAGTATTTGAACGATTATCTAGTGTAATGTTAAAAGTGATGACAAAACAGGTGATTTTGCTAAGACTTTAAGATTATAAGACTGAACAGCTTGAAATGCCATCAGTCTACAAAGATTTCCCAGTATTTCTCTATTGCAATCGGGAGATCACAAAAATTTACCCCAAAAAAAGCCAAAGCAATGCAAACACTACCAGATTACTTATGGTAGTAAGATTACATCTTGAGACGGAACGTCAACCATCTTTGCTCTGCTCAGTATGTCAGGCTGATGGATGCTGATGTGCTCAGAAATTATACATATTTACAATAGGCACTTTCCTTATAAATAAACTGCATAGTTCCAATGTAAACAACTACATTCTCAACTAAAAAAGCCTCAAAAGTACATTATGTTGTCCAAAAGCTGCAATATTTGTCAAACTGTAGAGTGTCCTCTGCTTGTCGCTGTACGTGGGCGGAGTAATACGGAGTAAAGGGTGAAGACGCTGTACACGAGTGCTACTATTTGCAGAATATTACACGGCTATCAGCCAATCAGATTCAAGAACCAAACAGATGTGTTGTATCAACACAAATATATTATCGTAAATCTTCCTATAGAAGAAGATCATTTAAAAGAGAGAGAGAGAAAGAGAGAGAGAGAGAGAGAGAGAGAGAGAGAGAGAGAGAGAGAGAGAGAGAGATGTGTGATGTATATGTACACTGTATATACAATCTCCACAATGTTCAAACCAAATCTACACCCTTGACCCCTACCTGTTGGATATATTCCTCCTGATTGGACATGAGCAGAAAGCCTCCATCGTCCAGAATCACACAGTCCACTTGCTGAGAAGTAAAAGCAGCCATTCATCAGAAAGTCAGAGTGAAAACAGCTTCAGATAAGTGAGTACAGAGGTCAGATCAGCATGAAGCAGTCAGAGCTGTACCTTATCATTCCTCAGGCACCCGCAGATCTCATCCTTACACTGCAGAGAGGAAATTATGACAGGAGAGAAGGCAGAATTCATCAAACAAGTCTTTTACAGCGTTTATTAGAGCGGCTCAATTCATCTCCGCTTTCAGACGGCAGTATCTGCAAGCGTTTGGGACTAAACAGCTTCCACATGTGCAGATAAGGAAACAGGGCTCAGTTCTGCTTACGTTTTTCTTGGTGGTGGCATTGATGAAGCTGTTCATCCAGGCTGACACGTTCAGTTTCACTCCCACCACTGTACAACATAAAACACACACACATGAGTGCGGGCACACACACGTTCAGACACACACACACAATCTCTCTCTCTTACACACACACGCACACGCACACACACACACACTCACACACACACAAGAGACTGACACTCACTTACTCAGACACACACACACACAATCTCTCTCTCTTACACACACTCACTCACTCACACACATGCACGCACGCACGCACGCACGCACGCACGCACGCACGCACGCACACACGCACGCACACACGCACACACACGACGAGAGATTCACGTGAGGACAAGATAACTGATGAAATATTGAGTTGCTGACTGGTATCAGTGTCAGGGTCAGATGAAGATTAAAGCTCTGAAATATTCATGTCTGAATAAATCATTAGTCAGAACTTCTGCATCAGTGATGAATCATTACAAACACAAACAACTTTCAGAGCGCACCACACCGCTGACATTACTACACTGCTGCTGTTTATTATGATCATTATTTTTACTTAACCAGAGAGGAATGACTTTACTACCAGTGGAAATCCCTGATTATTCACTACAAATAGATGTGATAAAAGAAAACATTGTAATATTTATCACATTGACTTTATATTTTATTTGAAAACAGTTACATTACACATTTCAAAGGTTTAGGATGTGTAAGATTTTTTTTATGCTCACCAATATATATTCGTCAGAATAAATAACAAAATAAAATGGTATACACACACAAACGCACACACATACATATATATATATATATATATATATATATATATATATATACATATATATATATATACATATATATATATATATATATATATATATATATATATATATATATATATATATAATAAATAAATTAAAAATAATAAAATAAAACAAATAAATAACAATAAATAAATAAATAGTAATAATAAAAAAAATAAATTAATAAAATAGAATAATAAAATAAAACAAAATAAAACATATGATGGATTAGTTGGCGGTTCATTCCACTGCAGCATAAATACAAATGAATATATTTTTGGTAAATATATAATATCTATTTATGTTATTTTTTTATAAAAAAATCTAATAATATAATATAAATGTAAAATATAAAGGTCTGTTTGTTGTATACTATAATTAATAGCAATACAGAATTTATGAATTCATTTTATTGTAAAATGTATCATTTCTTTTAACAACAACTTTGATATATTTTCAACATTTACTTTATATTTTATTTGAAAACCGTTACACATTTCAAGGTTTAGGATGTGGAAAAATGTTTTTAATGCTCAGCAATGTTATATATTTGTGTGTGTGTGCGCGCATATATATCTGCTAGAAAAAAAAACATTATGACATTAAAAAGAAAACAATTCAAAATAACAAATTAAAAGTGTTTTTTATTATATTGATAAGGCTGAAATTAGGAATAAAATAAAATTAGCTTGGACCAGTTGTTTACTAAAATAATAAAGAGACAAAAATACCAATTAATATATAATATATTTTTGGAAAACATATAATATCTATTTTTATATATATATATATATATATATATATATATATATATATATATATATATATATATATATATATATATATATATATATATATATATATATATATATATATATATATATATATATATATATAAACTAAATAAAATAAACCAATTTAACAAATAATCAAATCA
Source organism: Danio aesculapii (assembly GCF_903798145.1). Classification (NCBI taxonomy): domain Eukaryota; kingdom Metazoa; phylum Chordata; class Actinopteri; order Cypriniformes; family Danionidae; genus Danio; species Danio aesculapii. The sequence goes on along the minus strand of NC_079452.1, from coordinate 36,476,255 downwards.
AATAATATAATATAAATGTAAAATATTGATTTGTTTGTTGTATACTATAATTAATAGAAATACAGCATAAACAGAATTATTTTAATTTTATTGTAAAATAAATAATTTCTTATGTTTTTTAATCAAATAAAACAATGTCAAACAGTAAAAAAATACACTGTACATTACAGTATATATGCCTTTACTGTCATTTAAAGGTCATTGTTAACTGAATTTAAAAGCCTACCCGCTGGTTTTAATTTTGCTCCATCAATATCCAAATCCACTGCTTTACTGACAAGGATACCAGACTCATAACCAGACTCTCTGCTCTCTGTTTCCAGAAAAAAAAGAAGACACAAATCCACAACAAGGTCAGACTGACATTCTTTTGCTCTGTTTCATTAAACTAATTCAATTAGCCATGATTTTAGTATCCAAATGCTGTTGTTGCAATCCTTCTGACAGCACCTGCCAAGCAAGACATTACATCTGATATCAAAATGTTAGCGAGAGGATTTCAATCTGCTTTCACCATCAGCCTAAATGCTAGAACATTCCATAAACCCAAAAACCAGGCATTCTCAAAGGCTTACAATACTGGCCAAAACTTTGGGATCTGTACGATGTTTTAAGGTTTTGAAAGAGGTCTGTTCTGCTCATTTATGCAGCATGTATTAGATTAAAAATACAGTAAATAAGTAAAAATTGTGAAATATTGTTATGTAACAAAGTTTGAATTGTGTGGGTGAGGAAAAAGGCAAGGTCGGCAACTCTGCTAAAATATTAAAAATATGTATAACTTTTGAACTAGAGGACATATAGCATGACAAGTGGTGTAAAGTAACTAATTACAAATACTCAAATTACTGCAATCGAGTACTTTTCTCAGGAATTGCAATTTGCTAAATAGTTTGAAAAATGTGGACTTTTACTTTGCCTTGACTACATTTTTAGTGCAATATTGGTACTTTTACTCTACTACTTCCCTTGCAGTCACTACTTCATTTTTTCTTGTTTATAGTGATTGGCTAAGTACAAAAAGTAGTCCTGTGATTCCTGTCCAATAAAATTGCACATAGAAAGTAAATCGCATCATACTGAACAACTTTAATTTATTGGCGCTTTATACAGTAAATGCAGCAAACCTTTTGGAAGCATAAAACATGTCCAAGATCATCTTTACACGCAATGACCCAGAGACTGTTTATAGACTGCATGCCACTGATGAGATAATGAAGGATGTCGACTGTATGAAGACTGAAATCACCAAACAGCCTTGAACAATCACTAAATGGAATGAATGAAGAATGGAAGGAAGGGCCGAATGAAATAAGGACCGAATAAGGAATGGAACAAAAGACTGAACGAAGGAAGGACTGAAATAATGAAGGAAGGAAGGACCAAATGAATGAAGGAAGGATTCAAGGAAGGACTGAACAAACTAAGGAAGGAAGGAACGAAGGAAGAAAGGAAGGAGCAAACAAAAGAAGGAACAAAGGAAGGATTCAAGGAAGGACTGAACAAAAGGAAGGAATGAAGGAAGGACGCAAGGGAGGAATGAACTAATGAAGGAAGGACCAATTGAATGAAGGAAGGATTCAAGGAAGGACTGAATAAACTAAGGAAGGAAGGATGAAACGAAAAAAGGAATCAAGGAATGTAGGAAGGAACAAAGGATGGAAGAAAGGAAGGAAGGAAGGAAGGAAGGAAGGAAGGAAGGAACAAGCAAACGAACAACTGAACAAACTAACTAACATATGAACAAACAAATTAACGAACGAACAAAGGACCTAATGAAGGAAGGAACAAAAATATGAAAGAACTAATGAATGAATGAGCGAACAAACAACTGAATGGAGGAATGAAAGAAGGACCAAATGAATGAATGAAGGATTCAAGGAAGGACTGAAAAAATTAAGGAAGGAAGGAAGGAAATAATGAATGAAAAAAGGACTTAATGAAGAAAAGAACAAAAATATGGAGGAACGAACAAACGAATGAATGACTGAACGAATGAAAGTAGAAACGAAGGAAAGAACAAATGAATGAAGGAAGAAATGAACAAACAAATGAATAAATGAAAGAAGGACAGAGCAAACAAATAATGGAAGGAAGGTTGGAAGGAACAAAGATCAATAAATGCACTACAGAATGTTACGTTTACACATCCCTGCACAAATTGCAAACTCATCAGCTTTTCACAGTGTAATACTCACTACTTTTGAGTACTTTTAAAAGGGCTACATTTAACTCATACTTTGAGGAATATTTACAACAGATACTACTGCTACTTGAACTATATTTTTGGCCATGTAATGGTACTTTTACTTGAGTATGATTTTTTTAGTACTCTTTCCACCATTGAGCATAACATACTTTCTCAGGTCCTCTTAACGTTATAATATAATATTTAAAATTGATGCTATTTAATTTAGCTTAAAATGTAATTTTTTATGGTAATACTCTTTTTCGCAATGACGTCACTTCATATTTGTCTATCCGCAGTGTATTTTTCCGCAGTATATTTTCTGTGTCCTCACAGCAAGAAGGTCGCTGGTTCGAGCTTCGGCTGGGTCAGTTGGCATTTCTGTGTGAAGTTTGCATGTTTTCCCGCAGTTTGTTTACTTTCAAGCTCTGCTTCAGTTGCTTGACGCGTGTGCACTTGATGGAGTGCTCCGGTGAGCTCCAGCACATACATATTATATACATCTTGACAAGTGAAAGTGTTCCTCCAGATGTTTTCATTGAAGTTGTTCTCAATACTTATCCATCCACAGAATTTATAATGTAGTAAAATGTGTAAACATTCAGCTGTGGTTTGTGCTTCTGCCTTTGGATGGAGACAAAAGCAGCTGAATGAATGCTAAAACTTTAAATTAAAGTGAAACCATCAACAAAAGCCCGACTCCTTCTCTGTTTACAAATACAAGCGCAGCCTTTTAGAGGCCATTTCTAGTTACTGATGTCAGAAGTTACTGGTATTTTGGAGTGGACGCGTGAATGGTCTTTTCTGGAAGAATTCTGGAAAGCCTTGCCTGTGTAAACAGCACTTTTTTCATTTACCCGTAAAGTCATTCTGAAATTTTTCTGGATATTTGCTGGTATCACTGTGTGAAAGGGGCTAATGATTGAGTATATCACTAACTGATCATAATAGAAGAGCAAATCAACATATTACAGCATATTAATTTCTAAAGGATCACAAGACACTGAATACTGAAGTAAATCCAGCTTTGAAACACAGGAATAAATCACATTTTAAACTACATTAAAAAACTAGAATCATTTTTACTGTATTTTGGAACAAATAAGTGCAGCTTTGGGCACAATAGGATTCATTTAAAAATCTTACTGATTCCAAACGTTTGGCTTGTGATGTACATTTTGGCAAATGGGTGTTTCTGGAGCGTGTGTGCGTTATTGGTGCAGACCACACGTGCGTGAATGCGAGGTAGCCTCATTGAACGGTAATCCCCCAGTAATATAAGCTTTCTCCACCTTGGCAGAAGATCTGTAGGTGTGTGTTTTAGAGTAGATGAACAGCTGTCTCAGTAAAGCTCAGTGCCAAAGAGAGCACACGTCTGTCCAAATGTTCCGGAGGAGCTGTTTTAAGTGTGTGTTTCTTACTGTTGACGTATGGGGCAGTGAAGATGTAGATGTCATTGTCCAGACTCCTTTTGTAGAAACTCGAGTCGTAGGTTTCAGAGTTCTCACCCCATTCCTCGCCAGCACTGAAGAAGAAACATTATAAACATTATATAGAATAATTTCAGTGATCAACAATTAATAAGAAAATCAAAAATGCTATGACTGAGCCTCAATAATCCCACATAAATGCATCAGATGAATCAAATTAACTTGGAATATATTTTCTTTAAAGAAAATAAATCTGGTTGTACTTTGTTAATGTAAAAAAATGATTTAAGAATGAATTTACACTTTAATATTCATTCACTCATTTTCTTTTCGGCTTAGTCCCTTTATTAATCTGGGGTCGCCACAGCGCAATGAAATAAAATGTTTAAATAAAATTATACAAATATTTTTTATATTGTGTGTGTGTGTGTGTGTGTGTGTGTGTATAAAATAAAACAAAACAATATAATATAAAATAATCAAAAAATAAAAGTATAGAATCTAAATCACTCTAAATCTAAATAACTCAGTCTGAAATGACAGACCAGAAAACCCTCTGTAAAATAATAAAAAAATTATAGAAATTAAATTTAAAGAAAAATATTAAAAATAAAATAAAATAAAGATTTTTTGAACAACATCTAAAGCTTGAACAATTTCAAATGATATGGATTAAATAAAATGAAAAAAAAAATAAATAAAAAAATAAAAAAATAAAAAAATAATAAAATAAAATAAAAATAACTAAAAGTAAATAAAACATTAAATAAAATAAAAAATAACCACATTAACAAAGTAAATATTTTTTTTATAAATAAATAAAATAAAACAAAATAAAAATAACCAGATTAATAAAGTAAACATTTTTTTAATAAATTAATAAAATAAAATAACGAAGTAAATAAAATAAAATTAAATATAAAAAACAGATTAATAAAGTAAATAAAAAAATAATACATAAATAACTTAAATAACAATAACTAGATTAATAAAGTAAATAAAAAATGTAATAAATAAATAAAATAAAAATAACCAAACTAATAAAGTAAATAAAAACTTTTAATAAATAAATAAGTAAATAAAATTAAATAAAATAACCAGAGTAATAAAGTATTTTTTTATAAATAAATAAAATGAAATAAAAACAAAAATAGACAGATTAATAAAGTAAACAAAAAATTCAATAAATAAATAAAATAAAATAAAAATAACCAGATCAATAAAGTAAATAATTTTTTTTTATAAATAAATAAGTAAATAAAATAAAAATAGCTAGATTAATACAGTAATTTTTTTATAAATAAAATAAAATAAAAACAAAAATAACCAAATTAATAAAGTAAATAAAAAAAACTAAAATAAAAATAACTAGATTAATTAAAAAAATAAACAAAATAAAATAAAATACTTTTAAATGTACACTTTATACACCACATGGACAGTCATATATTAATAATACATTACGTAAAAGCCAAATAATTGTGAAAAAATCCAGCCTTTTCAATCTAAACATTTTTTTAACATGAAACAGAAACAATTAACAGTATGTTAGGCATTATGTACAAGCTGCTCATTCCCAGAAAATATAAGCAGTAATCAGAGAAATGGCAGTAACAGGCACTGAACGCTCAAAAAAGAAAAAGATGAAGACAAATCAAACGAATGGTTATTGTGTTTGAAAGTGAGTAAATATGAACGAGATGATAGAGTCTGCACCACTCCAGCTTTTTTAACACCATCCTGCTGTTTTACACCAGTGGAGTAAGTTTATGAACTCAAGCACATTTAAGCTAATAAAGACAGGAGCTGCACATGGATCCCATAAGAAACCTCTGAAAGCTCGTCTCTCTAGCTCTGGAGCGCAGACCCCGCGGGGCTCGCCGACAGAGGAAAGATCTAGAAGAATTTAGCATCTCACATACACACACGCATACACACATGGGGCTGAAGAGGTGCACATATTTCACACAACTGCCAACGAGACGTACCTTTTTGGATACACACGTGTGATGCCTCCATCTGTAGCCACAAAGCGGGCCAAAACTGCATCTCTAATACAATGGGAAAAAAAAAAACATCATTGTTTAGCAAGTAGTTTAATGGTCTCAATTGGTATTGGCATTAAGCTACAAACCAATATTTGGTCTTAAGAAGATTAATGTTCTCACAATTTTCAATGTTCAGAATTGAACATATACAACATACTGCACTTTAAACTGCTTAATAGTTATGTATACAACAAGCACACTGTAAAAATATCTGTAAATTAGCGGTTTTCCATATTGTGTGATTAATGTTTGTTTATTTATGCTTCTTAATTGCATTATGGGACCTTGACCGCTCTTCTAACAACTTTAAACCTTCAATATTTCCAAAAAAGTAACGTTTATGAACATTTTTAATAGTTTAAAGTGATATATCGTCTGGGATGTGTTGTATATTATGGTACAAAAACCTGGTAATAAATATTATTATATTATTTCTTATACATTATATAATTCCAAACTACTAAAATGTTAATAAGAGTCATTTTGTTAAACTGTAGAGTTGAATTCTCAACATCAAAAGTCAACAGAGCAGAGATCAAGCTCCCATAATGCAATTCATAACCGTAAATAGATGAAAAACCCCTGTGAATCAAAAAATGGTCTTATAGTGTGTATATATATATATATATATATATATATATATATATATATATATATATATATATATATATATATATATGTATATATTACAGTGTAGGATGTCAAATAGAAAAGCAATTTTTATTTTATTTTTTAACTGTATAAGGTTAGGATATTAAAGAGCAATTTGAGGTTATTATTATTTTTTTAAATAAAGCAAACATAGTAAGCTGGTGTGCCGAAAAATATGAAATAGTAATATGAATGAAAATAAAATGAATGAAAAAAATACACAAAATTACACAAAGTGAAAATAAAGCATATATATACATACATATACATATATATATATATATATATATATATATATATATATATATATATATATATATATATATATATGTTTGTTATTTTCAGGCTCATCGTTTATTTCTGAGCTTTATCCACAATGAAAAGCTTTTCAGCATGCACCACTATATTTGTTTATCCATATTATCATATGAATAGTGTATGACGGGTACATTTCAAAAACAAATAATTTGTACTAAAACAAATCCATTATTAACGTAATATGATGCAAAATGCTTAACTGTGATAGGAAACATTTGATTCTGTTTCTAATTGTTGTTTAAGTTAGCATTAAACTTTTTAAACCAATAACAAAGTTGACAATGACTAATAGAGTTAATTTTTTTTACCATTTTGTGCTTTAGCTTAAGATACTAACCTCAAACCAGATACCACATGGCATATCTAAAACAGAATAGTATGTATTTATCATATTATTTTTAATAAGTGAACGAGAAACTCAATCAAATATCACCATAACAGACTTGACAAATGATTAATCAACTATTGGTGTATCCTAAAGATTTAGCACAAATTAATGAGACAATAGTGACAATGCCTTCAAGAGTTTCCCACCAGAGGAAGTGAAATCACTTAGAGAAAGCCACACTTGTTTTCTATCAGTGCTTTACAGACTGTTATGTCTTTTTAAAACAGATGTAACAGAGTTGACAGAACATGGGACAGACAAAAACGGTGTTCTGCGGACTGTGTGAGTCCTAATGCCCCAGTAAAGTAAAGTAAATGGGACACTATACTGTCAGTGAGCGCCGTCTTTCGGAGGAGACATTAAACTGAGGTTCTGACTCTCTGTGGTCATTAAAATTCCCATGGTACTTGTAAAGAGCAGGAGTGTAACCAAGGTGTCCTGGTCAAATTCCCTCCATTGACCATAACCTATCAGGGGCTCACCATTCATCCCCATCTACTGAATTGGCTCTATCACTGCCTCGCCACTCTACCAATAGCTGGTGTGTGGTGAGCGCACTGGCGCTGTTGTCCAGTGGCTGCTGTCGCATCATCCAAGTGGATGCTGCACACTGGTCCACCACCAGAGACCACTTTGAAGAGACCACTCTCATGATTGTGAAGCGCTTTGGGTGTAAGGCCATACACGATAAATGTGCTATATAAATACACATAATCCAATGCATAATTCAAAAATTCATGTTTTGAGTAAATATTTTCCTTAGTAGAGTAAACACACACACACACACACAAATGAAAATTAGACTTATTTAGTTTATGATAATTGAAGCTATATAGTAGTCTTTGAGTTGATATTTTCAAGACATGATGTCCCTAATTACACATACATTTTTTTTCAGAGATAACTTGAAATAATTTGTGTTATTATCATTACTGTTTCATTAAAGTTTTTTGTTTTAAAAAATAATAATAGAAGGTTTATCTATATGCAAAATGCACAATTATATGATTCTACGAGCTGACAGGTCAGGAGGGGACGTTTTATTCCATAACAATGGACAAAAATAACATTAGAAGAATGACACTGACATACGGCCTGACAACATCTTATCTGACTGCTGATACTGAATAAGGACAGCATGTTTTTCTCAGGCACTGTAACTTAAACCAGAACTGAGAGAAGTGTCAACAACTGTCTTTTAAAACAAGTTTGAATCCCGAAAACACTCACATCTTGTAAACCACCATTTTGAAAAACACTGGTTTAGCAGAAATCGCACCTGTGAGTGTTTTATTTCAGCATTACAGTTTTTCACAGCACTAAATTCTATTATTTCAAGAATGTTTTGTGTATCAAACAACACATTAAGCTGTCAATATATAATAAAAAAAGAAACAATAGAATATTTAGGTCATTCTTCAATGTAAAAACAGCATTTGTTTAATTGAAAACACAATCTTTGTCATATGTGATGTTAAAATATTGTGTTTTAGGACACCCAGATGTTTGGCTTCTTTAATTGAGTTTGCTTTTAACAATAAGACAGCACATTCTTATTCAAGTCAGGACTTTAAATAGAGCTCTGTGGACATGAATGCATCTCTCTGGAGATTTCTTGAAAAAGCGGGACAGTGAGTGATTTATGTTGTTCCATGTGTGTGTTTTGTCTTAGACTTACACACTCTGCTCCTTCCAGACTTTGATGAGCTCTGCTGTGAGCCCCGCGTCCAGCAGCATTCGGTTTACAAGAGTGTAATTACCTGAATAATGCAGACAGAGAGAAAGAAAACACTTTAGCATTGAGTGTTTGTGATTATGTCATGGAAAATTGTGTCTTACTTGTTCTAACTTTATCTGCAGTTATACATGGTCGTTATGATAGTTGAGCTTTTGAACTTGAGTGAAAATTTACTTGAAAGTAGCCAGATATTTGAAATAAAAATAGGAATGAGTTTCAAGCAAAATGTAAAAAGAAGACTGTTGTCATATCATAATTAATAGAGGGATACAAAGTTATTAGCTCTACTGTAAAAGTTCTGAGTGTTATATTAGACAGCAACTTAGCTTGTGATATTTCCATGTCACAAAAACAGCCTTCTTTCATATCGCTATGTTACGAATTCAATTCATTGCTATCAATCTTAGAAGCAGAAAAGCTAGTCCATGCTTTTATGACTTCTAGGCTGGATTACTGTAATGCTCTGTTCGCTGGTTGCCCAGCATCCCCTATTAAAAAACTTCAGTTAGTGCAAAATGCAGCTGCCAAAGTTCCTACCAGGTCTAGAACATGTGATCATATCACCCCAATTTTATTCTCCTTACACTGGCTGCCTATTAAGTTCCACATTGATTATAAAATATTACTTTTTACCTATAAAGCTTTAAATAATCTAGCTCCTGTTACTCTAACCAATCTTCTGTCTCACCACAATCCAACCCACTCTTTAAGATCTCAAAACTCAAGGCTTCTGGTATTACCTAGAAAAGCGGTCTACTAAAGGAGGTTGAGCCTTCTCATTTATGGCTCCTAAACTCTGGAATAGCCCTTCTAATAATGTTCGAGGCTCAGACACACTCTCTTAGTTCAAAACTAGATTAAAGACCTATCTGATTAGTAAAGCATACACACAATGCATCAAACAACGGTATGATGCATGAGTGTGCTCCACGCAGGTGAGTGGGCTTGACAAACCACCTGTAGGACTCACACCACCTGTCTTAATGTACCCGATATTTTGTTAGAAATACTCGTATGCTCTACATGTTTGTTTCTGTGTTCTGTACTATTTTTCATTTATAGCACTTCATTTTTGCATTTTGTGTTTATATACACTATGAACAGCAGCTACGCAAATTATTTTCTTTATTCTCCATTTCCACCTAGGGATACTCTTCCCGAGGCCTCTAGAGAGGCAGTGCCATTGCTGCGATTCAAGACCTGTGAAGAAATGATGCCAAGGTGTCTATAATCCTGGACCAGGCCATATCCTGAGCTGATGCTGCAGTGGTCAAGGAGAAGTGGACAGCATGAGACAGACGACAGACAAGTCCTCACATTGATCCCGTGGGCCAGTTTGATCACCTGATGACCTACTCACACCAGCAGTTCTCCACAATGGGACGTCCAGTGTTCTCCAGCCTCCACTGGAGGCACTGGAGCCTAAACTGCAGTTCTGCACAGGAAGTTTGGCCAGAGGAGAAATGGTCGTGCCCAACTGAGCCTGGTTTCTCTTGAGCTTTTTTCCTTCACTTTCGTCAACTGGTGAAGTTTTGTTCCTCGCCACTGGCTTGCTTGGTTTGGGCCTTGTGGAGCTGCGACTGGACTGACACATTTTCAATTTACTAGAACTTCTATGTTAAGCTGCTTTGACACAATCTACATCGTAAAAGCGCTATAGAATTAAAGATGAATTGAATTGAATTGAATCAACAACAGATCATAGTTGACAACAGTCCGAGTAGTACATTTCTTTAGGGCTTCTCCAAACTGTAACTAAACTGTAACCAAACTGGATGTGGCAAAGACAGTGAAGGTGTACCTATTAGAGAGTCCACAGCCGAAGATTTTCACTGCTGGCACTATTGAAACAGACATTTGGCATTGCACGAGTGAACAAAGGTTTGGCTATAGCAACCCGGCCATTTATACGGACCCTGTGGAGCTACCAATGAACAGTACTGGTGGAAACAGGAGAGCTGAGGTGCACATTTAATTCTCCTGTGAGTACAGCGGCTGTGGATACAATCAGGGTTAGCACCCAGACATCCCTTTTAGACAGCTTCCTCCTGCGCCTACTGTTATTCCTGTTGGATGTGGTTCATCCTTCTTGGTGGTATGCTGATATTACCCTGGATACTGTTCTTGATACATCACAAAGACTTGCTGTCTTGCTCACAGATGCACCAGTGAGACATGCACAAATAATTTATACTCTTTGAACTTATGTCACCCATAATGCTGTGTGCATTGTAATATTTTAAGCAAAATTGTGCTATTATTATGCTAATTAAACACACAAGCTCTGCTCTTACTGGTGGAAAGTGCAATCATTGAAGATTGGCCACCAGGCTGATAAAATTTAGCTATACTGCAGTGTTTCAGATTCATTGTCCAAAACCTGTGTGTGTGTGTGTGTGTGTGTGTGTGTGTGTATGTGTGTGTGTATATACAGCATGAACTTAGCAAACTTTTACAACTATTCTGGTATTCCAGCCATTTAATTTACTTAATGAAAACTTCTGAGGAGGAAGGTACATTTTATCTTAGTAATGCGAAAGCTCTTGGTGTGTGTGAGTGCTGTATTACAGCGATAGCATCTCTTTACAGAAAACCGTGAGTCACCACAGCTCTGAACATTAGGATGACAGAGCTGGAGTCATTCCAGAGCAGACTAATCAATCACAGACCGATTAAACAGAGTCACCTTCACAGACTCAGCAGCGCCACACACACACGCTGACATCAACCTGACTCAGCCACTAAAGCAGAGTAATCGGAGTCCTCTCACCTCTCGTTTCATTACATCATGAGCTCAATAATGACCTCAGCAGCGCTTTATGTTTGCTAAAGATATTCTGGTAAAGAGCGGCCCCAAATCTATTTGAAACTTTGGTGACTTTGCACTAGATTAAATATCAAGTCGGTCTGATCACAGTTGCTTTAATGTCACTGCAGAAATGACTCATAAAAGTCCAACAGTGAAGTTTCAGTGGGTCACAGTTCTGCTGTTTTTGGGGTTCAGGATTGAAACAATTACAGCATACTGCACTATATCACTGCAAAATTTGCCTTCCTTTTTTAGAGTTTTTGTATTGTAAAGTCCAAATATCTACCAATTCTTAAATCAAGAAGCATTTTCTAGACAAGCGGAACATATGGTCTTGTTTTCATAAATATTAAGTCAAAATTAAGTTAGTTTTTCTTTAAAACAAGTAGAGTAACAAACCTACACTGGTCTCATGGTTTTGTTCGGTTATGATTATCATGCCATCGATTCGGTTCAATTCGATATCTCGGTGCATCAACGATGCTTTCCATATACAATTTTATATTTTAGTTCACAGCACAACAATTCTTCAATTAAAAAGTATAAATATATATATTTTTTTATTAGTGGTTGGCCGTTATCGGCATTAACGTACTGCGTTAAAAAATATTGTCGTTAGTCTATTCTTAAAGTATGGTTGGGAGCTGGGTCTATTCTATGAAAGCTATGATGACTTTGAGTGAATTGAAATTGAGTGAATGACATTTACCATAATCGATGGTGTGCATGGCATGTCATGATTATAAAGGTTTATAAAGGTTTCATGAAAGTATGATCACCACCTTTGAGTTTAGTGTTAGTGTCATTTAAATATAATTTAAAAAAACATTGGGTATTGACACCCCACCAGCATATTTAAAGTGCTTTTTAGCTTAAAAAACAAACAAAAAAAAAAACAAAAACAAAAAAAACAAAAAAAAAAACTCAATATAGCAACAGTTCTTTTTTAAATTATTGGTTATTAGTAACTAAAATGACATTTTATATTTTACACATTTGATGAATAAATCACACTGTCAAAACTGTATATTCATGGAGCATGCTCTCACTAAACATTAATAAATGAGTTCTCACTCACATGAAGGATCGTTTGGCGTTTGCTTGTTAATATATTCATTGAAGTCCATCAGGAACTGGGTGTTGTTGGATGAGACTTTGAGGTCTTTGCAGTATTCCCTGAAAACAAAAAAGGTGATATCAGTACAATAAGGTCTAAAATATTCAAAGAATGTGAAGATTTGAACCAATTTTTTTGCCTCTGCCATGTCTGTGAGATCCATTGTAAAGGGGAGTGAAGTGTGGGTCTGAAGGTGTGAATTTATAGGCCTTCAAAGACCAATAGAGTCTAGAAACAGCCCAAATAAACCTGTCAAGACTAAACCCTGTAGGAGGTCTGCTGTTTCTGCTGTGTGTGTGTGTGTGTGTGTGTGTGTTTGTGTGTGTGTGTGTGTGTGTGTGTGTGTGTGTGTGTGTGTGTGTGTGTGTGTGTGTGTGTGTGTGTGTGTGTAAACGTGTGTTACCTGGGCGCAATAAAGGTGTATCCAAACTCCTCAAATTTCTCCTGTTGAATTGTTTCAAAAACTAGAGAGTGAAATACACAGAGAGAGAGAGAGAGAGAGAGAGAGAGAGAGAGAGAGAGAGAGAGAGAGAGAGAGAGAGAGAGAGAGAGAGAGATAATAAATATTCAAAACTAAATAATTCACTAAATATTTCACTATATAGTGAAATGAATATTTTGTTATGACACATTTGTAAATCTCAGCTACTTTAATTCAACTACTGTTTTCACTACAACATGTATAAAATTAGCCAAAACTAGTTTGAAATGGTCTGCCAAAGCTGGTCTGTGAGTCCAGCACAGTGTGCCATGGTGGTCTTCAGCACATCTACAGTGCCTGGCATTCACACAATTTCTAAAACCAGCAAACAGTGTTGAGCATATTAAACAAAAATTAATGGCGAATTGGCCATTAGTTGGTCTACCTAACATACATTTCTAAAATAGCCTAAAAACCCTCTCAAAGTAGCTAATCAGACTAGTCTGAAGGTGCAACACAAATTATGTCAAGGTGTTCTTCAGCTGGACTGAAATCAACAGCTGTCCACCAAACCATTTAAACCAGTGAACAAAGCAACCTGGTAGACCAACAAATGTGTCAAGCAGGTCATCAGATGGTCTACAGATAAATAAATTGATTTTAAAAATGGAGCTCACAAATATAGCTGGTATAAAAGCGCCAAAATCCATAGAACCAAGTCTTTGAGACAAAAAAGAAAAGACAAGCTGTCTTTAGAAGGTTTAGCTAGTAAACAGAAAGCCTAAAAACCCTCTAAAACCAGCAAACGGACCAACATTTAATTCCATAAGCTGTACTATCTGACATAAATGGCTAAAACAGACCAAAACCCTCTAAAACAAGAAAAGAGAGTTAGTTAGTTAGTTAGTTAGTTAGTTAGCATTCACAGCAAAAAAAAAAAAAAAACCTTCAAAAACACTCTAAAACCAATCAACAAACCAAGCTGGGAGACCAACATTGGATGGCAATCTTGTCATCAGCTAGCATAAACAGCTTAAAAAGTATCCCAAAAACCTACTAAAATCAGAACTGACGACCAACAATGAATGGCAAATATGCCCTCGGTTGACTAAGCTGACATTCATAGTTGAAAAAGCCCCCCCAAAATATCTAAAACCAATTGATAGACCAGACTAAGAAAGCAACATTGCATGTAATTCTAGACTTTAGCTGGTTTAACTGGCTATCAGCTGAACTATCTCACATAAATAGGCCACATATAATCCGTTTTAAACTATCAAAACTAACATGGGAGACAAAAAAATATGTAAAAGATGTCTAGCTAGCATCCATGGCTAAGACCCAAAACCCTATGTAAGCAGAGGACAGGCAAGCCTGGGAGATAATGTATAAAAAGCCTCTAAACCCTTAAAAAAACTGCAAAAAGACCAGTAATAAAATAATTAGATAAAAAAGTTGGGTCTACCCAACAAACGTTTCTAAACTAGCCTAAAAACCCTCTCAAAGTAGCTAATTACATTAGTCTGTAGGTGCAACACAAATTATGTCAAGGTGGTCTTCAGCTGGACTGAAATCAACAGATCTAAGAAGTCCACCAAACCATTTAAACCAGTGAACAAAGCAACCTGGTAGACCAACAAATGTGTCAAGCAGGTCATCAGATGGTCTACAGATCTAAATTGATTTTAAAAAAGGAGCTCACAAATACAGCTGGTATAAAAGCGCCAAAATCCATAGAAGCAAGTCTTTGAGACCAACAAAGAATGCCAAGCTGTCTTTAAATGAATATGGTAAAAGGAAAAGAGCAAACAGACCAGCCTCAGACACAAACAATGAAGGAAACTGGCCTTTGGCTGGTATAGCTGGCATTCAGAGCTCAAAAATCCCCAATAACCCTTTAAAAACTACTCCAAATCGTGGGAGACCAACTTTTTACCATGAGCTGGACTATCTGACATAAATAGCTAAAACAGACCAAAACCCTCTAAAACAGGGATGCCCAAACTCGGTTCCGGAGGCCTGGTGTCTTGCAGATTTTAGCTCCAACTTGCCTCAACATACCTGCAAGTATGTTTCTAGAAAGTCTAGTAAGAGCTTGATTAGGTAGCCCAGGATTAGGTAGCCCAACTTGCCTCAACATACCTGCAAGTATGTTTCTAGAAAGTCTAGTAAGAGCTTGATTAGGTAGCCCAGGATTAGGTAGCCCAACTTGCCTCAACATACCTGCAAGTATGTTTCTAGAAAGTCTAGTAAAAGCTTGATTAGGTAGCCCAGGATTAGGTAGCCCAACTTGCCTCAACATACCTGCAAGTGTGTTTCTAGAAAGTCTAGTAAGAGCTTGATTAGGTAGCCCAGGATTAGGTAGCCCAACTTGCCTCAACATACCTGCAAGTATGTTTCTAGAAAGTCTAGTAAAAGCTTGATTAGGTAGCCCAGGATTAGGTAGCCCAACTTGCCTCAACATACCTGCAAGTATGTTTCTAGAAAGTCTAGTAAAAGCTTGATTAGGTAGCCCAGGATTAGGTAGCCCAACTTGCCTCAACATACCTGCAAGTGTGTTTCTAGAAAGTCTAGTAAGAGCTTGATTAGGTAGCCACAGGTGTCTGATTGGGTTAGGTGTCTGATTGTGTTAAAACTAAACTTTGCAGGGCACCGGTCCTGCAGGACCAAGTTTGGATACCTCTGCACTAAAACAAGCAAAGAGAGTTAGTAAGTCAGTTAGTTAGTTATTTAGTTAGTTAGCATTCACAGCTAAAAGAAAAAAAAAAAAGATTCAAAAAGACCCTAAAACCAATCAGCAAACCAGGCTGGGAGACCAACAATGTATGGCAATAGCTAGCATAAATGGTTTAAAAAATATCCCAAAAACCCACTAAAATTAGAACTGAAACTGACTAACCAACAATAAATAGATCAACAATAGACCAACAATGAATGGCAAACTTGCCCTCGGTTGACTAAGCTGACATTCATAGTTGAAAAAGCCCCCAAAAATATCTAAAACCAATTGATAGACCAGACTAAGACAGCAACATTGCATGTAATTCTAGACTTTAGCTGGTTTAACTGACTATCAGCTGGACTATCTCACATAAATAGGCCAAATATAATCCGTTTTAAACTATCAAAACTAAGATGGGAGACAAAAAAAAATATGCAAGATGTCTAGCTAGCATCCATGGCTCAGCCCCACAGGCACAGGAAAATGAATAAAAAGCCTCTAAACCCTTATAAAACCTGCAAAAAGACCAGTGATCATTAGCTAAAAAAGTTGGGTCGATCAGCTGGACTATCCCACATAAATCAATTATAACCCCTTTTAAACTAACAAAATTAACAAGGGAGACCAAAATATGTAAGATGTTTAGTTAGCATCCATGGCTAAGCCTCAAATGCCTCAAAACTCTTATAAAACCAGCAAATAGACCAGTGATGTGTGAGCTGGAACAGGTGGTATAATTAGCTAATAACTAGCAAAAGAGTCCAGATTAATAGACCAGCAAATCATCTTTTTTAACAGGAATATCACATGTAATCACATTATATTCATCACACCAGTGTCTAGATGTTGCTATTAGCATTGGACAAGGAAAAAACCCATAATGGTTGATTTGACAGAACACATTTTAAATGAGAAACTGTAAAAAAAGAAATGTTAAACAACCAAAAGCAATAAGTAACAACATCCAAAAAGAATGCAATGTTTGAAGATTTATGAAATGTGCTTGTGAGGAAAAACTGATTATGTTATTTACACACACACAGACAGATGTGACATGACTACTCTGGGAAAAAAGGCATAAAAAAAGAAAGACACATGCAAATGACTGAAAATAAAATGCTACAAGGAGTGATGAATGAAATACAATGTGAAGATCAGAAAAGAGGAGGTTGCGATACTTGCCCTTGTTTCCTGTGGTGAAAATCCAACCAATCAGAACATAAAGAGAAAGACAGAGTTACAACATCTTTCATACTCTGAGAAGATATCCAACATTGTAAAGCGGTTACTCTGAAAACAGCATTTCACATAAAACATGCTTATGGAGATGATGGCAGTTTTAGACTCAACCAAAGCCTGGACAAACAATAAAGGCTGTGTTTGAGATTACAGACGTGAAGAAATGGATGCAGACAGTCCTTCCATTCCATTCCCATTCAACACTTTTCATAAGAAAGTTACGAGGGGAGTGAGTAGAGAGTTTGGCAGGAATGGTAAGATAATTCTGACGCTTGATGAAAACCTTAAATGACATGATGGTTGAACAAATTGACATGCAATATTCACGATCAGCAAAAAAGGTCAGCCAGTGTTTGGTGAAGTCACATTTTTGTGCATCGCACATGCAATAAGTCACTAATATGAACCAGCAGATCATTCCACAAACTAAAACAGAACCAGACCATCTCAGTTTACTAGAGAAGTTACTATGCCTGGAAACTACACTTTCACCAAGGTAAACAATGGAATCAACCTATTTAAGAGCTAGAAAAAAGAACTCAAATTAGTCAGATGCATTTAACTAACTACGCCTTAATATATTGTGGAACAATGGCCTGCTGTGAGTAACATTGTGTTCTTGGATGATGATTGAGGCAATTACTTCGAAAGTTGTAAAATCTATTATGAAGATCACTAGAGGGCCAAAAGAAACCCAATAGCGCTAGAACCAATTTATCTACTTTTACTAAAGGCATGAGATGCCATTCATTGCTGAATTCAATAAGGTTAATGTGGCTAATTTTGAATTTGGCTTGTTGGATTGACTTTAAGAGCCAAATTGATTCATTCACCAAGGTTCACCAAATCTGTACTTCAAACTTGAAGAAGCCAATCAAGATTGGCTATTATTAGTTTGATCAAGGTTGTAGCAAAACTCTGTGGTAGTATCCCAAATCACCCCATATAACCTTAAATAATACACAATTTGAGCGCGCAGCCAGTTATATTGCTCTCCAAAACCATAGTGGAGATTCTGAAGTGCGCTCAATCATTCAATCCAGGCTCATTGCAGATCCGTACCCGGGTCTAGATTTCTGGGCACAGTGAAATATGCAACTGCATTTTCTTGCAGTTTTTACAGACGCCGCTGTGTACACTTTTTGATGATCTAAAACTTCTCTTGAGTGTCCTTTCCTCACATAAATCCACCAGAGGGTGCAATATATACTTCAGCCAACCAGGCGAGCTTGCTTTGGACTGACTTACTTTTCAAAGGCAATCCATAAAAAGAAAAGCTGTCACAGCTGGTTTCTGTAACGATTCTTCACCCGACTCAAACCTTGTTGTCGTGGTCAACTCCACTCCACATTCCAAGTCCATCGGCGTACGCGTTGAGCTACCGGGCAAATTGATAACACCAGAAAAAGCCGTCCACACTGAGGTAAGCAGGTAATGCTAAAGAAACAGAAGCTATTGGTGGCGTCATACCGCCCTATAGCGCTCGTTTTACAGAAGAAGTGGAGCCAGACATACCTCTGGGTTCATAATTTGCAGTCTCCATAAATGTAGACAGGGGTACATATCCAAAATGAGCCTGTGTTGCAATCAACCCCACAATACACCATTCATACATACACTCAACGGCTAATACCCATAATGCACTGTGAGAGTTTGAATGCCACACATGCCCACAAGATGGCATCCACAGCACAATCTTATTGTATTATTTAATTGCTCCAGTGAATTAAGTGCTCGATTTCACTCATTCGTTTTCATTCCATTTCATGGACTATTAGTGGACTAATGCAGGGAATAGTGAATTATGGTATAGGGTGTGAATTCAGATACAATATATGTGACATTGAGCCTCCAGAGTCAAATTTGATGAGCCCTGTTTGATATTTTTTAAGTGATGCCCTATAAAGCTCTTAATAGTGGCAGTCTAAATGAAGAACTTTACATGGCAAAATAAAGCAAAACCAATCTCAATATCATAACAATGCCATATTAGAGATAAGGATATCATAAACAATTGGCAATGGGCTCTTTTGAACCAAGAATGCACCAAAAACTACCTCTTAAAACCTTTGCAACTGCACAGAAATGCTTTTAAAATAGCTCAGAACTTAAGAACTGCATGGAAGAAAAAAAAATGTATGAACAATGCATGAGAGAGAGGTCCTCAAAAATGTAAATGTCTTGAAATTCAAAAATGTATTTAAAAATAAATGTCCAATATACATAAATTCTATTCCAGAATATAATCCACATCCATATAGTGTACAGTTGCTCATTAGCTCTGCAAAAGCACAACTTCTGCTCTGAAAAACAAGAACAGCCTTCATCCAATGATTGCGAAGTCGTAATACAGTCTGTGTGTCTGTGCATGTCAAATCGGGGTGGTATTATGCCCTTGTTTGTTTTCAAATGTGTGTTTGAAGCTTCTGTCAAAGTGTCAATGAGTTAATGGCTCCACATCTGTTCAGAGTTTGCCAGCAAAACACAATTAGGATGTTGGATTCTTCTCTTCTCAAACGAATCTGCTCTCCAACACATGTGAGGCTAATCATGTCGAGACATCCAGAACTTGTAATTTCCACAATCTACCAGGTCCAAGTGCCCGAGTCCATCATCACAGGTTTCAGTTACGACCAGCCATAAGGACACGTCCCTCGAGAGAACTCTGTGTTCACCTGTTCTTCTCATTACTTGCTCTACACGGCTCCCAAAAGCCACACTTCTCTCGTTCTGCATGTCTGAAGTTTACATTCGGCTTTCGACTTTGGTCATACAAGCCCCGTGGAGCTTCTAAGGTATCCAGGAGCACTCTTAAGACCACCGCAAAGACCTGACCCCTGCACCGCTGCCTCTTTCCCCTCTCTCAATAACCATATGGACCTGGCTCTTTACGAGCCCGTAAACCTACGCCAGGATCCTTTACGACGAGAAATTGAGAGAGAGAGAGAGGGGGAATAAGAAGAGGAAGAGAGCGAGAGACGCCGCGTGCTCACACATTTCTGCGGTAGCACACTTCAGGATACAGAAATATCAGTCTTAGCACATTAACACACACCCAAACACTCTCGCACATCATAAATTAGATGCACAATTATAACTGGCGTACAAAACATCAAATTGGCAAAGGTTCCCGCTTCAAGTAGCTGAGTGTTACTGCTTACAAGCCACAGCATGACCTCTTGTGGCCCCGTTTTGGTCTTCAAAACCTGCTTTGCTCAATGTTTCACCAGCTAAAATTTCCTTTGTTGGCTCCCTAGCTCGGAATGACTAAAGTTGAAGCTATGTGATCTTACGAGGCACTGTTATGCTAAAATAATTACGCTGATGAGCAGTGAGAAGGGGAAAAGCTTCTGGCTCGAAGCTCTGCATTCTAGTGTGATCCATGTGGATGGCCTCTGTGCAAGAATAAAACTCATAATTCATTGCACAATCCTTTGTGCTGCAGACCTGAAGGATGAACCAAATTATGCAGCTTGTCAAGGAAAGGTGTTGCTTTTGTTTTTCAAAGAAATTTGGATTGTGAGTATTACCAGATGTAGTTTTCTGCTGCTGTAGCATCTGCTTTAAAACTAGACATGGATGTGCATTCAGAGATGCTCTTGTTATTTGAGTTAGTCTCCTTTTTTTCCAGATTGAACCAGTTTGACCATTTCCCTCTAACAATAATTCCTTCCATTTCTCCTCCCTGTATTATACCAAACAAGTAACCTTGAAACTCAAATACTCTAATGGATTGTTAGACTGCATTAATCAGGGCAACTGGAGCTGGGAACATCCCAATAAACACTGTAATTTGAATGGCATCTGAAATACAAATGGCATCCTTATCACAAGGTTTAAATCAGGGATGTTCAAACTCAGTCCTGGAGGGTCAGTGTCCTGCATAGTATTGCTCCAACTTCCTTCAATACACCTGCCTGGACGTTTCTAGTATACCTAAAAAGAGCTTGATTAGCTGGTTCTGGTGTGTTTAATTAGGGTTGAAACTAAAATATGCAGACACCCCTGGTTTAAATGATCTTGGATCCGGCCCATATCCAGAGCAGACATTTGTTGTAGCAATCGAATCAGCACAACCCTGAATCCCGCAAAGACCCCAGTAACAGGTAAATCTTTCCATTGATCCCGTCGGCTAGTCTGAACACCTGCCATGTGACCTATTTGGACCTTTTCCATGATGGATGTTTATTCTAAAGCCTCTTGTGTCCAGACTTCAGTTCTTCCTTTTACTTTTGGCCAAAGAAGAACTGGTTGTCCCAGCTGAGCTTGGTTTCTCCTAAAGTTTGTTCTCCATTTCCTTCAATCCATGGAGTTTTGGTTCCTTGGCACTCCAATACTTTGATTTGAATACGAATAAGACAATCCTCTGATTAAAAGTCTACCATGTAAACAGAGATTTTTGATAACCTCAATGCAACCAAAGTCACAATCGTAGTTAACACTAATCGAATAAATCACATTATTGAAGTGCAGTACAGACATGTAAACACCTTAATCAAACTATTACCGTCATGTAGGACTTTTCTCCACATATCGCAACAGGATAGTCCATTCACACATGGTTGTTTGACACTGTTTTCTCTGCACCTAACAAGTCAGTTCATAACCGCAAACGCCCGCATCTCCAAAAGCCCAAGTGCAAGCAAAGTGAACTCCTACACCTGCCATCAATGAATAAAATTAAACAAATGTTGTCTGGGAAATGCAGAGGTTTTCTTTCCATTCTTCGTGCTGTATCAAATCCCAATAAAACAACTTTCTCCTATCATTCCTTACTTCAGACTCTCATCCAACCCCTCAGAGTTTGTCACAGGAGCAGGAATTTCTGTTAACCCTCTGGGGTCTGAGGTGATTTTGGGGCCCCTAAGATGTTTGGTAACACCTTATTTTGATGATCCATTTAAATATTAGTAAACTGTCTCTTTAATATCTGTTTATATATATATATATATATATATATATATATATATATATATATATATATATACAAAACACTGAATTGGTGGCCTGAATACAACTTTTGAGTAACTAGTGGTGTAGGCCTGAATATTTACTTCACAATTATGTGAAAATTATTCAGTTCTCTCATAAAAAAAAAAAAAAAAAACATTACAATGATTTACATTTTGTAATGTTAATTTTGGGTCAGAATACTGCATGCGTGGGAGTGACAATGGTCATAAATAATTTACACCTGAAGAGACAAAAGACACTTCCCCACTGGCTAAAGTTCACCCATCAAGGGCATTGTAAAGCAATGTCCAGCTGCAAAAGCTAGCCCAAACTAAGTGCTTCTTGTATTACTTGCTGTATTATGACCACGTAAATACTATGGGTAAACAATGTATGTGCACTTAAACAGCATGCACAAAAATACAATTGAAATTGTATAAAACAAGTTTGCAAAACTGTTGTAATAAATAAAATCTTGTTAATTAATGCAGCATTTAATAATAATTTCTGAATGACTCTGAGACACTAAAGTAGCGTAATGACAAAAGCTTAATGAATGAATGAAATGGAGTTAAATTCTCTGTGATGACTTCTAGAGGTATCCATAATCCTGGACCGGGCTGTATCCTGAGCAGATGCTGTGGCAGTCATGGAGGAATGGAGTGTATGAAACCTGAAAAACCCCAGTGACAGACGAGTCTCCGCATTGGTTCCGTGGGCCAGCCTAAACACCCGTCAGTGACCTACTCACACCTGAAGCTTCTCCACAATGGACGTCCAACGTTCTCCAGCCTCCAGCACCTAGAAATGGTCGTGCCCAACTGAGCTTGATTTCTCTCAAGTTTTTTTCCTTCACTTTCGTCAATTGGTGAAGTTTTGTTCCTCGCTATTGGTGCCACTGGCTTGCTTTATTTGGGATTTGTGGAGCCGGCATCGATGGATTTGATCTTCAGTGTATGGACTTTCAGCAGTGAGACACATTTTCAATTTACTAGAACTTCTATGTGAAGCTGCTTTGAAACAATCTACATTCTAAAAGTGCTTTAGAAATAAAGATGAACTGAATTGAATAGAATGTTAGTGTGCTAAAATCCTAATATATCAGCAGTTGAAACATTGAGACCAGCCCGTCTGGCAGCAATAACTATGCCATGTCACTTTTCTTCCTCATTCTAATACTCGATTTGATTTTCAACAGACTTGTCTTGATCACATTTACATGTTGTATTTCCATGGCTTATAAATCAATTCTAGTATGGAATCTGTTACTTTGACATTAGCACTCTATGTTTTCAAGGTTTTTCTTTTTACATCTCCAACTGAGCGTGCATGTTTAGACAAGCACCAAACACTGTCAGCAATTAACCGACTGATGTTTCACAGACCAAGCATAAATAAATATGACACTCAAACAAACAGATGAGTTAAGCTTTGAAAACTAATCTACAATCATGCATAAATAAAAAAAAATGTAAATAGTGTCAATAAAAATGGCTACAAGCAAGGCGGCAGACAGTAAGGGAACTTTCAAAAAGATAGAAAGATAGTACTTGCCCCATTGTGCTGTTTCATTTAAAGATGGAAAGCAAGAGTGGAGAGATCAGAGAAAGTTTAGCAAAAAAGATTATGATTTGATGCACATGTGGATTTCATTCATTCATTCATTCATTTATTCATTCATTCATTCATTCATTCATTCATTCATTTTCCTTCAGCTTAGTCACTGATTTATCAGGGGTCGCCACAGTGGAATGAATCACCAACTATTCCGACATATGTTTTCCAGCTGCAACCCAAAACTAGGGACATTTTAGTCCATCCAATTCACTTATAGAGCATGTCTTTGGACTTTGGGGCAAAATAGAGCACCCTGAGGAAACCCACGCAAACATGGGGAGAACTTCACACAGAAATACCGACTGGTCCAGCTGGGACTAGTGTTTTCACAATACTGGAATTTGGTACCAATCGGTACAGAAATTTTAAAAACGTCCATTTCCTGTTAACATTTAAGAGCTGCTTAGTACGTCCTTAAACAGCGCTGATATGATATTGTGTTCACATGCTCAACAGAAATGACTGTGATTGACCGCGAATGTCATCAGTTCACCAAACTCACTGCTGTAAACACAGATACAGGGACACTCGAGCATTTCAAAGCCATGAAGATCAGCTGGTCTGTCTATGAGCTGACATAAGAGCAGGGCTTAATTTGTGCCGGAACAAGCC